>NC_064877.1:22780000-22817500 GCF_943734665.1 Anopheles aquasalis | reverse complement strand
CGCCGCGTTTTCGTTTAATATTAATAAACATCTCGATCCCGCGCTCTTGCACGCCCATCGCATGCATCATTCGCTGAGTTGGGCGCTTGATTGGGCAGAGTTTTGACAAACGGTGCCGACCGTTGGTCATATCTCGGCGATCTTCGACCCATCCGGCCACACAATGATCACAGATGCGAGTAGCCCTTGAGCTTGGCCACCGCCATCGATTCATGGAATGAAGAAGCCACATTCATTCATGTGTCGTTTGCGGTCTGCAAGCTCATGCTGCGTTGCGCGGTGTCGTATCCTTTCAAAGCATAATCAGCCGCATCGAGCGGGATCGAGTGAAGGTGGAATGCGATAACAATGTGCGCTGGCAGGCCTCGTGTCGGTTGTGTCCTCAGGGCCTCCGGATTCGTCCTACTTTGCGTGTTCGCTGGCAGAGCACATTTTTTGCCAACACGAAACGCCATTCAATATCGCTAACAAATTGTTTGAGGATCGAGAACCAGCTGCTTGATTGAATCTAGGGTACGCACGCTGATTGAACAATGTCCCTGCTGGTCTACGTCAAGCGGTCGAGGTCTCGTATCGATAGCTAAGACATTCGTTTGTGTGCCATTTCGACTTTTCTACAATTACAAATACAACGGCATTCGCTTCTGGTTCGCTCCAGAATGTTTCAATCTCCTCTCAGGGCTGTCTCCGTATGGATATCCTCGAGACACACATCTCTCCATGCCGGCTCACAGTGGAGCCAAAAAAAAAACACGTTCGACAGAATTGGATCGTTTACGTAACTTGTGTTTGAGTAACGGTGAGTCAGCTTGTCAGTCATCGCAGTCCTTATGATATAGATGGCGACGGCGACGACGACGACGACGACGACGGGCACGTGCAACACCCACCCACGGGGCAGAGGGAAAACTTGACCTCTACCATCGTGACGTGATGTGTGCTTGTGTGCCTTTAGGGCGATATAAACGGTGCTAATCAACGTGACCTTTCCTGTGCCAGTGACGCTTGACGCTGAAACCCGGTCGAACGATTAATCTTTATTACCATCGTAATCCATTAATTAATCACCATCGGCCGAGCTTAATAAGGGGGATTTACGCCCCAGAGCGCCACCCTTCGCCCAATACGTCTGCGGTGCGTCTGTCGCTGTCGCTGGCCGACAAACGATTTTTGACGTCGAGGCGCTCGTGGTTATTTGGCCACGTTTTCCCATATCTTCCGTGATGACCGGCGGGGTGCGATCCGTTGATGGCTTTTCGCTTTCTTCCAATTCAACTCCGCAAGCGCTACACTAATATTCGGTTTCATGATCATGCAAACATGATCTATTATGTTTTAAAAGGGGAAATGGTTTTGTGTGTATCCGCAGTGATCTCGCGAGGACAAAATGCGCTTAAAGCGTCCATGCCGACATGGTGGTTTAGCGCATACTCGATCTGCTTCTCTTAACTTAAATTATTGAGCGTGACCAGAGTAACGGCCCGGCGTGGCATAGCGATCACTATCTGGTGCAAATTGTAAGTAGCTTAGGGAGAGGGAGCATACACGAGAAAACAACGGTAGCCCAGGATGTGCACTTTAGGCAGATCATCACCTACCACTACCAGTAAACCGATACATTGCACAGCCATCGCTCCCAACGGGTATTTAAATATTGGCATCCCCCGTAGGCCATCGCTGGGTCGGGGATGGAGGAGGATGGAGGTCGTCTGTAAAGGTTAAATTTATCGTCGAGATGATCGCAGACACATGCACACGGTGCACCCGATGGGCACCTTTCACGAACGCCTCACCGGTTTCTGGGTAGTTTGTATAGAGTATATCAATTAGTAGCGCGTCTCGATGGCGCTGCTGAAGTGTCTTATTAGAGTGCAGGCTGGCGTATACTGCAAACTGGTGTGCAGTACACGTTGCATATGCGGAATATGTATGCTAATGTCGCTCGGTAAGGTGAGGTTCTGGTTGTTGCTTTGCAGCAGAGCATCGTTGACGGCAACATGTGGCATGCTCCTGTTTGAACTAGGGTCATCTACCGTAACAAGCTGCAAGGCTGTATGTTTTGACCTTTTTTCTGGTTGATTAACAAACCATCGGTGACCATGCCGAGGAGGTCATTGGAAACGCCAAAGCGTGAAAGAAGTACCAGAACGGAGAAAATGGATTACCAAGCGTACCATGTGAACCATCGTTTGCATAGAATCAACATCAGCGAATCGAAAGCGAATGAGTTCATCGAGCTGAAGTCACACATGTCCATCATATGTAGCCCCTCCGAAGCATATACCACTAATCGACACAGATGATCGTTTGCTTACTTTGGATGATCGGTAAGCTTGCTGAGCGAACCTCGCCACTGTGACAGCCCGATCGCCATCTCGGACGCCGAATCCAATTGCCAATCCGAGAAAACAATAAATTAGCGATGGTGATGGAAGCGAGGTGATCGCCGAGGACTGTGATCGTCCTCTGCAACACATGATTTACGTGAGAAACGTCGCTGAAGATTGGTGAGCTAAAGTTGGGTCGCGCTCTTATAAAGGTGATGGCTGTATCCGATGTTTTGCTTCAGAATTCAGAACAAAAAGCATGATTCTGATGCACCATGTTCTGTTCGCCCTCGAGCAAAGCCATCGACCACCACAATCAATACCCGGTGCTCTGTGAAGGGATCGCGGGAAGCTAATGAGCCGTGCTCCGGTTTGCGCCCCTGAGTGTTCCCAGCGTGTGAATCCGTGTCGGCCAATTGAACGGCTCATCAATCAGGAAATAACCTTTACCACCTTCACCTAGCCATCTACATCGCGGATCGGCGATAAATTCGTGGGCGCTTTCGTTTGCGAGGTGTTGTGCGCGCCGCCAGAGCCGCGGTACTACATAACTGGACCACAGCTTGGCCCGTGACTGTCCATGATGGGCCCCCTTTGCCGTTCTGTTATGCAATCTGTTGGCATCTTTGCGGTAAGTTTAAGCTTGTGGTGACGAGCCCTAGAGCAGCAGCAGCAGCAACGGATGATGATGATTTAATTTACGAACTGCAATCAAAACACAATCATCAGGCTTACTCTACTGGGGTTACGGACTGGTCAGCAAATGGGCCCGGAGAGCCGTTACTGCAGCTAAAGATCGATGGAGTGGTAACAACAGTGAAATATGTTAAGCGTCTTTACTAAAGCAAACTGAACTGGGTGAGATTTCAATTTACAAATTGCGCTGGTTGAGAAAGAACCCACCATTGTATTTATGCTTGACCGAGACGTCCAGAGGTTATGAGTTGAATGGGTTTAAAAATAAACATTACATTCAACATCAACCAGTGTTCCAGAAGTGCAATTGTTTAAAAAAAGTGCAATGCACTCAGATAGAACGATTCGCTTCCTACATGCAGTAGCACTAGTTTTATTGAGTATTTATGGAACAGCAGCAAGGTTGTCCACGTGTTCGACATGTTTTCACACCGAGTTGTTACAATGATTGACAACAGAACTCATATCCTCTACCCCCTCGTCGCGTCGCTAGCCGGTCGCAAAATATGATTGTCACTCTGTTGGCCTCACGCCTGGCAGCAAACGGTTTGCTGCTGTTGGTTGCAGTAGGGAATCAAGTCATGTTGGTGACGATGGGGGGCTATGTTTTGGGCATTCCAGTACATCGAAGGACAGCGAGTGTAGTGCAGGCAACGGCCGGCGGCCCCGCTTGGTAAGGTGCAGTGGCCATTCTCGAACAGTTCGATGGAGCGAATGATCGATACGAGGCCTCCGTGATCGACGATCGATGAAGAAGGTTGCGAGTGATATTGCCGCTGCTGAGGCTGGTGCTGTTGTTGGTGCTGATAATGATAAGGATGTACTGCTGGCGATTGATGATGCACAGGAGGTTGATAGCTGCGTAGATGCGTTTGTTGTTGGCCAGTGAAAGTGTTGTAGGGATGGATCGGATAGCTTCGCGCCGGGATGCTCGGTTGCTGGATCAGATGCGTAGCAGGAAGTTCTATCGACGGGACCACTTCGTACCGGATATCGTTGTGACGGACAAGATTGTCCATTTGCGGATGCAACAACGGATTGGCTAAAGGAGAAATTACAAGTATTTAAGCGCTATCGCGAGGATTGAAAGTGTTTAATCGCAATCTCGGACGTTACCCTTCTTTAGAGAGAACCCGGAATGTGGTCCATAGATTTTGTATGTCTCCGGGGTGTTGCTCAATGATTGATGATAAACTGTTAATTACAAAAGCAACAGATGCGAACAGCAAGCGTAATGGACAGTGAGCAATAAGTAATGATGTACGTCGGTATGGAGCAATGGGTTTACCTTGTACGGTGGTCTCTGGTGTTCGATGGAGAAGGTCGTTCCCATACGGACGAATGTGATTGTTGATAAGATCTGCAATGAGAAGGTGCGCTAGGGTCACGATGTTTAGAAACTGTTTTTTCTCTGAAAAATGCGCTGTGCTGCAAAATGCTCACCTAGATTATTTCGGTTGATCACCTGGCCAGAGCCATAGGAAAAGATTGAATCCAAACTGGACGGACTTTCTGCATCTTCACCAAAGCGAATGTCTGGAAAGGACGGCAAAGAGTGTTAACGATAAACCCAAGCTCTCTCATCATCTCTACACTTACTTAATGTGCCAGGAATATCTTCGACCGATCGATTGAGCACTATCGATTCAATCCAATCGTACGATGGTGCGAGCCTAGTCGCCACGAATAGATTCTGCGATCCACCACATGGTCCTTCGTCGATCGCATTGATTCCATACACGTACGGGACGATGTTATCTCGGCGGAAGTTGGACACTGAACCTCCTGGTTCAAGCTACATGATAAAAAAGGATTACATTTCCATACCGGATCCTTCCCGCCTTCACACATACCTTGCAAATCCCGGGGACAAGATCGATCGGATTGTATGTGCAGAGAAAATCGCTGTTGAATCCAGCCGCTAGTGTACTGTTCACCTTCCACGCGTCATTCGCCTCACAGCGTCCATTCTCCGACAATAGAGCAACGAGAATTTTCAACGAGACACTGTTCACCTTATCCGTCGGTTCGTTCTTCACCTCGGGACCATAGCCGGAATAGAAGACGATCAGATCGGTGATACGATCCTCCTTCCATATGCAAGCCGGCGCAATGATTTGGTAGATTTTGTTGGGATTATAGAACTTGCCCAGCGTGAGTATGGCTAGATTGTTGTAGCTTTTACTGGCTACGTAGCGCGGATGCAGATCGATATCGACGATCTCCACCAGTTCATCATCTGCTTCTACGAAGGCTGGCTTTTGATTGTTGCGCATGGCACATGTAGCCGATGTGACGACGTGCCGATAGTCGATCAGAGCTCCTGTGCACTGGTGGAAGCTACTGTTATCCGACTTTTGCAGGTTCACCTGTAATGATCAATGCACCAATGAAGGATTCGATTCTGCAGAGCGACTCGCCGGTGCTTACCTTGAAGAATGGAGAATTGTTCTGCGGGCTGAGCCGACTATCGGAGAAGGGCCTCGATGCTAGACACTCCGATTTACGGGCACACTCGATCGGATCCGTCGTCACATTAACTCGCTCACGGATCCAATCGATGTAGCTCGAAACCTTCGTATATACACCGAACGAACCATCCCAGCAGCCAGTACCGAAGGATACCACCCCGGTCAGGTACGGAATCGTTTTCGATACATCCGACAGCTCGATCTGCAGAGGACCACCGGAATCACCGAGACAGGCATCTTTGTTTGGCGTCTTGGTACAGAACTGATCCTTCGTTAGCCCTTCCTTCAGAAACTTTGGGCGCGGTAGCTCATTGTTGCACGTATCAAAATCGTAGTAGTTTAGCGACACTTTCTGCAGCACTGGACTCATATCGGATCCTGTATCCACGACGAGTAAATTCTGGTAAAATTGCTGTGCTTGCACCTCACCTCCTAGTTCTGACTCACCGTAAGAAGTCTGCCCAAAACCAACCGCCTTCAGACTCGCACTGTACTCGCTCAAATTGTCCAACGGCCACAGGCAGATCGGACAGACGGCGGCCGTAAATTTAACCTCACGATCTAGCTCGATCAGCGCAATGTCGTAGTACTTCTTATTTCGCTTGTACTTATCATGCACGGTGAACGCCACGATCTTAAACTGCTGAGCGCTGGCATCATCTTCAACCGTCGCCAGATTCGTATCACCGAGCCGTACCGCATCCGGAGGAATCCTGCACATTGGATGGAATTGATCACAATCAATGTGTTAATTGTAATCGGAATGCTGCATTCCACTGCAGTCACACTAGAGTCACGAGACACTACCTGTTCTCATCCTGCCCACAGTGAGCGGCAGTCAGTACGAACTTTGTCGCTATTAACGAACCACCACATTTGTAGTCCACCACTGGCGGGCCAGTGTTTGCCTTTGTCCAACCGATAGCAGCCTACGGATCGAAAGATAGTGATAGTGGTGTCATATTGCTTTCATCGGAAGCCGGCTCATCTATTCCAGGCAGCAATTAGGGCAATTATCGTGCCATTCAAAAGCACGAACTATTCAGTGTGCGTGACTCACTCATTCCGCCACGACACCCCTCTGTCGCCGACGCGCCTTCGACTCACCATATGCGGAAACTCCTTGAGATATGCGCGACCTCCACCGAATATAAAGAACCCTAGGGCACTCGAAACATCCTGAGCGTAGAAACGACTGGCACAATCTGGAATCAGGCATACATCAAGGGACCGTAAAATGACGAAAAAGGGCGCGATTGAGCAGGATCATCGCGATGGATTACCTGCCAGTGTCGTTCGCTCGTAGTATCCTTCCGGTGGGCTATCGATAAACGCATTATCCGCGTTGGTGCTGCTGATGTGTAGCAGCATCAAGGAACAACAGAATACCACTAGAGCTCGCATCACAGAACTAGACCTTCAGATCGTTTCACTTATCACTCAGACGCACCTGTCTCGATCGCACCGTCGATTAAAACTGATGACTGGCGCTGTCAAACGGAGCCCAACAAGCTGCTACCACCCCAAAGGGGACACTCGCAGGGGTGGGCTAATTTAATATAAGTCCTCCTCCTGCTTCTGCTTCCAACACTACTGATGCTGCTGCTGCTGCTGCTTCTGTTGCGGCCACGGTCCGTCCGGCCTTGAGCGGAATGTTGCAAAGCGTTCGTACTCACGCAACCCTTCGAGTAGCTGCACCCGTTCGCGCGGTGCGACCTCTTCTGTGGTGTCACTGCCACACTTCCAGACCTATAAATCATATCTGGTGCAGTCAGCACGTGGAAGACGTTGGTCGTGCGTCGTCGTGCCAAGCGCGCATGAAGATCGCATCACCTGATCGTTCGCTGGCTGAAAAAAACCCAAACCCACCCCGGAATTCCTGCCGCTACTACGTCAACAACAATGTCATCCGTTATGTGTGAGTGTTTGGAGCATTACGGGCGCGGACCAGGATGGCGAAATTCGTCCAACACTGTTTCTCACACGCCACACATTGTTTTCGTGGGTTGATAGTGATACTAACACAGTGGCACATCAGATACTACCGCTCCTTCGGTCCCGCTCCTTGCGGACCACCCAGCTCGTTTGGTGCTTCCTTGTTGCGCCCAAAAAATGGCTGACTTAATCTGTGCCTAATGTTGACGCCAAACGATGTGAGCCGTGTGCCATTATGTGCTAATTGCTATCGGAGCTTCTACCGGAGTGTTAAAAGAAGCTGGAGCCGTTTGGTTTGCCGGTGATGCTTGCGAACTGGCTCACTAGGCGACTGTCCACGTCCCCCATCCCCCAAACCACAACCTCACATCTCCGGAGGCCGACAATGTTTGATCATCATTTAGCTGAGCAGCAAATAACAGGCCACGGACTGGAGTGGATAGTAGAATACTGTCCAGCATTAGCTCAATTTAAGACAGTGGGTTTTTCACTCTCTCTCTCTCTCCCTCTCTGCTCCTCTGTCTAGCACAGGCCTGATTGAACTGGTTAGAAGCTGCATTGCGTGCACGCTACGCGATTCCGTATGATAAACGTTTCTTATAATTGTAGCGATTGATGTAGCGAGCCGGAATGTGTGTTGGGACGGAATGGTGCTGTGCTTATGGCCGTGGGTAACCAAGGTGTCTGTGTGTTTATGTGCCTGTACACGATCATAACAGTAAGCCCGGGACATTGTCATTGGTCATTGCTGCTGTAGATGAAATCGTTGACCCAGGCCCCGGCCAATGCTGGATTTTTCTGTTCGTCAGCAGAGACTCTCCCCTTTTTGCGCCACTTCTATTTCGGTTGAATAGCGTCATGCGGATTCCCCTTAAAGTGTTATGATTATTAGATAAGCGACACTTTTAATTATCGAAGATCTGATTGATCTAAGACCGTTCTTTCCCCTCATCGAAGCAAACTGATTCATCGTCGCTCAACCGCAGTACAAAATGATGCTCTTGTTCTGCACGATTTCTTTACTTCCCAGGAACAGGGGATTTGTTATGACCGCTAATTAGACGGTTTGGCATTGAGCTGTGTTCCTGATAAGCTCGATGCCGTAACCGATTCGAATCAAGACGTGAGGGTAGAATCTTCCCGAAAGTCATGCTACAGCGATGACCTTAGAATCGGTCATTGGAGGCCATTGGAAACCATAGGAAGGTTGAAGGTAAGCGAACGATATCGTTTGATATGTTATCTACTCGCTCGCCACCCCCACCGGACCGTCGCGCATCCCCTGATATCAGATTGTACTGACAGCGATAGGCAGATAGGGCGTTCGGGAGTGTGAACAATGGCGAAATGTTCTATATTCGTCGCTGCTGTCGCTCGAACTGCAGCAACTCAAGATTCAAAACCAAACCAGCATCGCGAACGGTTGGTTGTCTCGTAAGTTGCGTGATGGCCTCGAGCTTACCTCTCCTTGTACTAGCGTGGACCTTGGTCTTAGCGGGGCCACTGGAGCTCCCGTGGATCGCACATCCAGCAGCAGCCACGGAAGGTTCGGATTGGATCGCCATTCCAACAGCTGGCGGTGATTGGGTTTGGACCCACCGGAAGGCCATAAGCCGGAAGTCAACGCACGAGGTTGGCGATGTCGCGTTCATACTCTACACCACACAGGACATCGGTAACACTGGCTACCGGTTGGATCCATCGAATGCTGCCGAATCGATCGCGGTGTCCAACTTTGGTGCCAATCGACCCACGCGAGTGATCGTGCATGGATGGCTAAACAGTGCAGACTCACCGGTTGCGCGGACAATTCGTGAAACGTATTTACTACAGTGGAACTACAATGTGATCGTGGTGGATTGGTCGGTTTGTGCGATGGCCTGGAACTACGCGAAGGCGGTAGGTTGTGTGCCGATGGTCGGGAAGGCGCTTGGGGGGCTGTTGGATGAGCTGCAACGGAATGGTGGTTTGCTGCTGGAGGATGTGTATCTTATTGGCCACAGTTTAGGTGCGCACGTGGCCGGAATCGCGGGGAAAACCGTGACGACCGGACAGATCCATACGATCTTCGCTCTCGATCCGGCACTGCCACTGTTTTCGATCCATTCGCCGGAAAATCGGATTGGCGTACGGGATGCCATGTACGTGGAGGTGATCCATACGAACGCTGGGCTGCTAGGGTTCCAGCATCCGATAGGGACGGCTGATTTCTATCCGAATGGTGGCTCCCATCAACCGGGCTGTGGTCTCAATATTGCCGGTAAGATGTGCAGCAAAAGGGGGAAGGCAAACAGAACCACTAACTTTGTGTGATCTTCGTTCCTGCAGGGTTGTGCTCACATTCTCGAGCATGGGAATTGTTCGTTGAGACGCTGCTTGAACCGGAAGATAAGCTGCTGGCCAGCCGCGTGGCTTCGCTGGATGATGTGCAACGTCCTCCCGGGTTGCAAGGTGTCCAAGGGGATGCTGCAGTCGAGAGAGCTAAAATCGGCGGAGAACCATCAAGCGCAGGCAACGCCCGGGGACTGTATCGAATCACCACCCGCGATCGTAGTCCATTTTTTGCTTGAAGCTCATTGCACGTACGCAACGGGACCGTTGCTCAACCGCGTATTACGTATTGGTTCATATATATTTAATTCTCCATTTTACTTTCGTCTCAAATGCAACGAGCTCGAGTGCGCTCGGCCGAGCGGCCATTGTAGGTCCGAGTCCGAGCGATACGATCCAGGCGGTTGACCGATATAGAGTAGCAGCCGTTGCAGTAGCAGGCGCCGTTGCCCGGGAGCTGTGTTCATGCGAAAATGTCATCTTTTATCGCTTAGTAGGCCACGGTTTTCATAACATCAGTCCCGGGATGTAGAGCAGAGAGCTGGCGATTCGAGAGATGCTGCGTTTTGGGGGTCTATTGTTTTGCAGCGGCATTTGATTGATGACACTGGTCTCGCCACGCGGGCTGACGCGAAAGGATGACACGGTCTTTAGAAGAATCATCAAGCCACAAGTTAGCGAGGAAAATTTGGTTAGTAGGAAAGCGCAGACGCATAACCACGAAAAGTGAGTGCACTTTTGTTGGTCGCTTTTGGGGTTTTTAAATACTTGCCACTGTTACGTTGACGAATAATGAATTTGAATTTAAATAGGAAATAAAAATAAAATAAAATGTATAAAATCCTACAATTAGGAGCGTACCGACACTTGGCGACACAAGCATGAAACATGTCGGTTTTCATACAATTGACTCAGGTGCTTTATCAAATTCTACACATGATTTATCAACTTTTTTTTCTGCTATTCAACTACTATTGCTTATAGTTTACCCGAGTGAGCTTCTTCGTAAACTTATATTTCAATCAAACCAACGCCTAAAATCTCCTCAACGTTCCATATTCATCGCTGCCGGCTGGTGCAAATGAAATCATTTTGATTTATCCAAACCAAAAACGCATCCACTTGACGAATGGCGACTGAGTACAACAGAGCACCTCCGAGGTGCCAGCGCGTTTGCATAAATCGTCCATTGTTGTGGCTCTTCTCCGTGATGATTGCAGGAATAAGGTCCGTGCGGAGACTTTACGGCGGCGTGATGGCGGATCCTATGACGAGACAAGGGGCCACCGCTGTGTGGTCGCTATTGCTTAAGCGGCTTGGGAAAATCAAAATAGAAAATAGACTAGCCGTGGCCACTCGTGGGCGGAAAAGTGAATGGAGTTGTGGACCTTCCCTTTTTTGCGGTAGGCCCGAGGAAGGGCCAAGAGGAGTGGGCCGGTGCCAAAATTGGGTCAATCCATTATGCGTTTGACATTATGCAAAAATGGGCAACGAAGTGCCCGGTTTGCTGACACAACGTCCCAGAGCCACCTACACGGTTGAGGGAATCAAATTACGTCAGTGAAGGTCGCCACCACTGGAGGTGAGGTGGAAAATTAATAGAATTTTCCATGAATTGATTGGAAAAATTTCATAAAATTCAAGCCAAGTTGATCGACAGAGGCTTGGATAATGGCGAATCAGCTGTCAGATCAAATTGATTCTCTTCCAAGCCAGCGCGATTGACCTTTTCGATAATAAAAAAAGTAAAAAAAGATAAATTAACTGCGATCCAATCTGAAATCATAAAACAAATAAAAGTCCATATCACACTGCGGCCTCGTTTTAATGCCAAACTTTCGACATTACCCGACGCGTCTGTTCTTCAATGGAGTGTTGCGGTGATTGGTACGTGCATCATAAAGGGTTATTCTCGTAGGAGAAAGCAGCAAAGAAGAAAAGGAAAAACGACAAGGAAAGAGAAAGAGAAAGGAAAAGAGATGAGAGGAACTTCTGCGATCGCCGTACCGCCGGAAGTGGGTCAATTGCAGCCCCATTAAATGCCAGGTGACGTCCTAAAGCGTTAACGACGAAGGAGAATTGCAGCAGCGCACATTTTCGGCAGTAGTACAGCCGTCAAGTACGTACCCCTCAACACCCCCAAGTACTGCCACTTATTCGCGCATCACGTTAGCTCTCACAAACAAACGCCCTCGATCCAGCACGCAGTTCTCGGTCTCGCGGACAGCGAACGAGGTGCCGCAAAGCAAAAGGGGTAGAAAACAAACATAAACAGAAGACCTGTTTTCTGCCCAGCTCCAGAGACGGGGCGTGCGAGCACGCACCAACCGTTTCTGTTCCTCGTCTCGCGGCCATCGTGCCATCGTCTCCGGGATCACCTTCCGGGGTTCTACTTTCTGCGTTCGCGCTGCTCTGGAGTAAAGTCATCGTGTGGGGTGATGATGCGTGGAGAAAGCCTCTTAGATCGATCGGTATGCCGATGGTTCAGCTGCCACGCGGCTCAGTTCGTGGTGATCGGCCGGTGTGATAGGATGGTGACCGTGATCGCCATACGATGGTTTGTGTTGTTGGGCGCTACGCTGTTGGTTTGGTGTTGCGCCACCCTGATCCAACCGTGTGCCGGTGCCGGCCCTGGTGGACAGGCCGGTTCCGGATTGGGCCTGGGAGGCCTCGGTGGCGGTGGTTCCTGGCTGGATAAGTTTAACAAGCTGCTGAGTCGATCGAAGACCCGCAATGCCACGGAAGGTACCGAGTGTTGGTAGATCGCAGTTTGATTGAGCCGTTTTTAAAGTAATTCTTCGATCTTTTTTGTGTTTCTGTGTGTGCCGCTGTGTGTTTTATCTTCGCTGGTCCAGATAATGAAGTGCTCGATTCGAGGGAGTTTGACTTCATCATCGTCGGTGGTGGTACGGCCGGGATGGTGTTGGCGAGCCGGCTGTCAGAGAACCGTGACTGGAAGGTGCTACTCCTCGAGGCCGGCCAGTACGGTTCGAAGCTGTTCAACATTCCGATCGGTTTCCAGTTGGCGGTCCTCTCCGATGCGTACAACTGGCGGTTGTTGAGCGAGAAGCAGGAGAATGCGTGTTGGGGTAAGCGATCGATGGGATCCTGGTGAAGGAGGACGATGCGATGCCCTGTTCCCTTTTCTTCCATCCCATACCGTCCACAGGTACGATCGATGGCCGGTGTCCAGTAGACATTGGTAAAGGTGTCGGCGGCAGTACACTCATCAACGGACTCATCTTCTCGCGCGGCAATCGTGATGACTACGATCGTTGGGCTGCGGCCGGAAACGAGGGATGGTCATACGACGAGGTGCTACCGTACTTCCAGAAGATGGAGAAAGCCGTCGGTGACGGTATGAGCCCCCAGTATCGCTCGACAGCCGGTCCATTGCGTGTCGAGCGGTCCGCCTTCAAGTCGGAACACGCATCACTCTTCATGGAGGCGGCCATAGCGGCCGGTTACCGCTCCGTGGACTACAACGGTCAAACACAGTTCGGTATTGCTCCGGTACAGGCCACCATGACCAAGGGCCAGCGATTGACATCGTACGCCGCCTACTTGCAGCCAGTGCAGAAGAAACGTACGAACCTAAAAACACTGACCGGTGCGCTAGTGACACGGATCGTAATCGATCCAGAGACGAAAGTGGTCAAGGGTGTGCAGTTTACACGTAATGGCGAACAGTTTGAAGTGCGTGCCCGAAAGGAAGTGATCCTATCAGCCGGGGCCATTCTGACGCCTCAGTTGTTGATGGTGTCCGGTGTCGGACCACGCGATCACCTGGAATCGTTTGACATCCCTGTGCTGGAGGATCTTCCGGTTGGAGCTGCCCTGTACGATCATCTTGGGTTTTCCGGGTTGCAAGTGGTCGTGAACACTACGAACCACTTCGCCCCGGGGGATATACCGACGTTCGAGAACTTCTACGAGTATCTCAAGGGCAAAGGTGTCCTGACGGTACCGGCCGCGGTGGAACTGGTGACCTACCCGAACCTGACGCTCGCTGGTCGTCGGGGACCGACTCTCGAACTGATGAATCTGATCAGTTCGTTCGCCGTAGACAAAGGTACCACCGCTAAGAACAGTGTGCGGATGCGGGACGATATCTACGAGGCGGTGTATCGTCCACTCGAGACGCGAAATCACTTCACAATCATCGTGCAGAATCTGCATCCGCTGTCCCGGGGTACGGTACGGTTGCGTTCGGCCAATCCAGCCAAACCACCCGCCATCGATCCGAACTATTTGGCCGCCGAACTGGATGTGGAAGTGATGCTGGAGGGAGTGCGCGAAGCCCAGCGTGTGCTGGAGACGGAAGAGATGCGCCGGCATGGAGCGACCGTTTGGTCCGGTGCACCGTTGCCGAACTGTGCCGGGTATGAGCGGGACTCGGACGATTACTGGCGGTGCGCCATCCGGACCGTTTCCTTCTCGTTGACCCACTTCATGTCGAGCTGCAAAATGGGGCCACCGACGGACGACGAGGCGGTCGTTACCCCCGACCTGAAGGTGTACGGGCTGGAGGGATTGCGCGTCGTCGACGCGAGCATCATCCCGGAACCGGTTTCCGCGCACCCGATGGCGGCCGTCTACATGATCGCGGAGAAGGCGGCCGACATGATCAAGCGGGAGCACCGTGCCCGATAACGCGTCCGATCGCCAACGCTTGTTGGCTTAGCCTTTCTTCCGTTCCATTCTGGAGCGCATTCCTTAGACCGAAAGGCCAGGCGCAGGTGGAGTGTGTAAAGTTAGATTAGTTTAGTGTCGAGGATGAAGAACAGTTTTTTTGCCAATAAATTAGCATAAATCGAAGCGTTGCATAACGGGTGTTTACTGTCGTTCATTCAACCTTTTGCAGAGTCACCGCTGGTCCGTAACACGATGGATTGCAGTTTTAAACAATTCCGAAAGAACCTTGTGGGATACCTTATAGGATGAATGAATCTTACGCGAAGCTGCGTACCTTGACATAAAAAATCGGCCGGTATCCCGAATGCTTGAACAGCTCGCAAGTACGGTTCTTGCAGAAGCGATCCTTGCAAGTGAAAGAGAAGGTCCAATTATAAACCATTCTATTTGGCGCGTATAGGGAATCGAATCGATCCTGGTCGGCTCGATTTTTTTCACCAAATAAAACCGGATTCGGTTGCATACCGGTTCCAGGACGTAAGATGTTCGTTGACCTTGCAATCAAGGCGACAAGTTTGGTGGGGACGCATTTTTTGGCAGTCGGGAGAACGCTGATCGACTCAGTTTTATTGTGTCCTTTGGTGCAAGTGGATACTGTTCTCGGCAATCGGACAATCATGGTTCGATTGAGACTCGTATTGGTGCTCGCTCTGCTTGCTAGCCTCTGGCAGCTACGCGTCGCTTCGTCTATCAACCTCGAAAGGACGATCGATTTAATTGCGAGAGGTTTTACGAAAACGATACAACAGGAAGCGTTGCACTTTCAGTACTCAAAAGGTTGGTCCCGCGCATTCCGTGGGTAGTTTGTTCCGAAATCCGACAATAAATCACCTTCGATTGCTCTTCACGCAGAAAGTACGGGTCCCGGAGTACCAGAGTATGAATTTATCATCGTCGGTGCCGGTAACACAGGTTCCGTCATCGCCAATCGGTTAACGGAGCGCAAAGAGTGGAAGGTGTTGCTCTTGGAGGCCGGTCCGGTGGGCACCTCACTGTATAACGTCCCGCTCGGATTGCAGATCGCGCAAGTGTCTAGCTACAACTGGAAGTTTATCACTGAACCACAGGAGAACGCATGCTGGGGTAGGTACTGGCTGCACTTTGCGTTTAGTGTGCATCCTTATCAAGTTTTTTCCGCCGCTCGCTTCTCTTGTGTAGGAATGAGAAAAAATCAATGTTTGATCGACGTTGGCAAGGGAGCCGGTGGCAGTACACTCATCAACGGACTCATCTTCACGCGTGGCAATCGCAACGATTACGATCGATGGGCAGCGGCCGGTAACGTTGGTTGGTCGTTCGATGAGCTGCTGCCGTACTTCCGGAAGTACGAAGGACTTAAGACTGCCGACGGTGACGAAGGTTACCATTCATCCGATGGGCCAGTAACGGTGGAGACCTCTCCGTATAGCAGCGATCACTCTAGACTGTACCTGAGGGCAGCCAAAGAAGCGGGCTACAACTACGTTGATCACAATGGACGCAACCAGTTCGGTGTATCGCGGACCCACGGAACCACCGTCAGTGGACAGCGAGTGTCCGCGTTCGATTGCTATCTGGAGCCGATACTTCGCCAAAGGAAGCATCTCAAGCTGAGTGTCAACAGCTTTGTGACAAAAATTCTCATAGATCCGGCCACGAAACGAGCCTACGGTGTGGAGTATCTGAAGAACAACGTGACGCACAGAGCGTATGCCCGCCGTGAAGTAATTCTGTCGGCCGGTGGAATTGTGTCCCCGAAGATACTGATGCTGTCGGGAATTGGGCCACGCCGGCATCTGGAACGCCACGGTATCAAGCCCGTGATGGATCTTCCGGTTGGCTCCAACTTCCAGGATCATCTGGCATTCGCTGGACTGCAGATCGTGCTGGAGGGCACTCGCTTTATTGCTCCCGGTGAGGTTATGACTGTGCCGAACATATTGCAACTTTTCCACGGCATGGGACCCCTGACGGTACCGTCGGCGGTCGAGGTGATTACGTATCCGAACATGACGTACGGTGATCGTACCAGTCCGTTGCTGGAGTTTGCGATGAGCCTTGGATCGTTTGCCACCGATCAGGGAATACTTTCGACGGAAGCGATCCGCATGAAGAAGTCCCTGTACAGGTCGGTGTACCGGCCACTGGAACCGTTGAATCATTTCACCATGTTGGTATCGATGATGCATCCTCGGTCGAAGGGTACCGTGCGGCTGCGTAGTTCTGATCCGACGGATCCACCGATCATTCAACCGAATTATCTCAAAGAGCAGATCGATGTGGATGCGATGCTGGCAGGTGTGCGTGAAGTAGAGCGAATTATCGGCAGTCCAGCGATGCAACGGTATCGGGCACGGCTTTGGGATATGCCGATGCCCAACTGTCGCCAGCATAAGCGGCTCTCGGATGATTATTGGCGTTGCGCGATTCGAACGTTGTCCGTTTCGTATGCACACTATATGGGCACGTGTAGAATGGGACCGGCTGGTGATCCGGTTGGTGCTGTTGTTGGACCGGACTTGCGCGTACATGGAATCGATGGGCTAAATGTTGTGGACACAAGCATCATCCCCGAGCCCGTAACAGGCCATCCGATGGCAACGGCGTACGTTATAGGCGAGAAGGCATCTGATTTGATTAAAGCGCGGCACGGCGCACCGATGGCAGGCTCTGGAAGATAATAAATGATGGCGATAGGAATAGACTGCAACACATTCGCTTAGACATTCCATTTGCACCCATCTGCCGTCCATTCTGCCCTTTTTGTGACGGGGGGTTCTGCTGTGAGAACAAGCGACAGCAACAAGGACCATCACCATCAGCACCATTGCTATGGTCCATCCTCAGTTCTATTTACATTGCGGACCATTTTCCTTTTCCGGGCCACTGCATTGAGCTGTCAAGATGTTAATTATGCTCCCTCCTCTTGCTCCCCATAGACGCTGCACCCTCCAGCAGCAGCTGCAGCAGCATCATCGAAGCATCATCGTTTCGACGAGAGTGGAAAGAAAAAAAAAACCAAAACAAACACTCACGATCAGTCGCGATCCTCGCGATTCGGCTGAGTTACCTTCGAGCCGCGCTGGTTCAAAAAGCTCAGCGAGTGAGCTTTGAACAACCGATCGTTCGCGATCGTGATCGTGGAATCTACGAAGAGACTCCTTATGTTCGTTATATATTGTTTAAAATGTGCATGTTGGTTGTACTGTTTGTGAATAACATAAGAAAACTACGTGGATAACAAAAGAAAGAAACATTTTAGCAACATTTAACCGATTGGCGCGCGAAATTCACGTTGAGCAGCCACTCACAGAAACAGCAGCAGCAGTTGGTGGCAGCTTTCGAACAGCTCATTTCGAGCTAAAGCGCGCTGCCTCGGCTCCCACCTAACCGCGCGCGCATAGTTTTAGTATCTCACGCCTGCTTGCGAAGTGGTTGAGCGCGCGGATCGAGCGCGCGATCGCCGGGACAGGCTGGTAGTGCGTTCACGCTGCACCTACGATTCAGTACGAATCTTGCTACCGAGCAGCCGGCCGCATCTTAGGGCACCTCGCCGCATCTTAAGATCGCCCCCCATTTCGTGTAAGTGTTCGAGTGACGATCGCCGTGGTCCTGTTCGTAGTGCTGCAGCCTTTGAACTGTCTACTTATAACAGTTCACAAGACGAATCGTACCGAAGAGTGTTAGAGTTAAAGGAAAAAGGCACACGTGAAGGAACTAAACCGCTTATCGAGTCACTGGATCTACACTGGATGTGCCCCTGAAGGCAGCGTGTGAATGGTGTGCGTGGGTGTTCGTGCCAAGTGTTTGGTCGACGAGGAGGAGCAACATCAGCAGCTTCTGTGGAGTGGTGGGCGAGAGGATGCACCCAGAGCCCCGCCTGGGGCTGCTGCCGTTTCGTTCGAAATATGAGTTTTGATCTGGCTCGGTCGGGCGCCGCCCGTTTCGTCTGATCCGATCCGTCTGCCGAGACCGAATCTGAATGGTGTAACGATTGCGCCAACGATCTGTCAACCAGCATCATATCGTTACAGCTCCCCAAGTCCGAGTGGCACTGGGTGGCAGCTGAAAGGATTGAAGAAGGTTGGATGAGCGTGGCTGCGTGTTGTGCAGATGGTGCAAGTGCGATCGTTTTTAGTGTTTTTTTTTATCGATGAAATACCAAAGTCAGCCCCGTGACACTACAGTGACTGCCGTGAGAATATTGATGCGCCCCGAACCGGTTGTTCCTCGACGTCCTCGTCGTCATCGTCGTCATTGTCGTCATCAGCTGGGAGTGGACAGCGTGCAATCCCCGGCAAACGGGCCCTAATGACCAATGGATAATCGAAGTCGTATCGAAGTATAACGAGCTGTGGGACTATAAACTACTAAAACCGGACCACATGCCACGTGTTGCGTTGATTTTAAGTCTGGATGCCATCAGCAATCATCGTCGGTATCATCGGGCTATTGCCGACGCCATTAAATGATCTTTGGAGTGGTCGCGGTCACGGAGACAGAGGCTCACCTTCGTGGCTTTGCTGTTCACCAGATGATACTTAATGATTCGTTCGCACGCACGCACCCCTCCCCCCGGCCAATGCAATCAGCCAACACCCCAGACCACCCCCCCGGGGACTACCATTTCCGTGCTTGGTGGCTCCGGGGCCTGCGGGCGGTGCGATATGACATATTACCAGCTATCGATGGTTTAGCAAAACCGATCATCATTTGACGGCAATTTATGACGCCTCGCCTCGGGGAGACGTGGAGGCCGGGGTCACTCCGCCCGGGGCTTGATGCTGCTCATCCCACGCCCTCACGGACACACGGACCAACGCCCTCGCCATGGTACTGGGCGGCCTTTTGCGACCGTTTGTCGGTGATGCCGTGCGTGATTGATATTTCGTTATTTAAAAAGCCATTCCGGCGTTGTGTTGCGCCCACTTCAAGGACGTGATCGCGACATTGCAGCGGCACTGGCGATGTGGATGAGTCACTTTTTTGGTTGCGAGCACGAGCGAGTTCTTGTCGCTCGATGTTCTGTCACTGTCACCGGGGGAAATATTAAAATAATTTCTTAATATTTCACACAAATTCATCTCTCCGCTAAGCTCCGCTGATGATGATGATCCTGTAATGAATGTGCGACTGGCAGGTTTTTACTTGACACCGTAAATCATTTTTACTCCGTGGCTGCGCTCTCCACAAAATGGCGTCCGTTATCAGCGATATGATTTATTTTCGTCTCGCAGAGCGCGAGTCCTGCTGTTTGTGTTAACGGTGACGAACAGTGAACGTGTGCTGGCTGCAGCAGAAAAAAAACCTTTAAATCCAAAACCAAAACCGGCGTGCAATGGGAACGGGATTTTTGAGCCATACAGTGCATAAAGAAACCAAACAGAAGAGTCCAGGCCCACAACAAATTGCGCAATTGGATGGTTATACAATCGTGCAAAAGAGTGCAACCGCGTGCAACCGAGATGTCGAACGATCGTACGAGCTCGCTGGATCGCAGTTTTGACTTTCCTTGAAGTGAATTATCGTTTTTCAATAACAAGAACCGTGCATCAGCACCGATGTGACCGTGTTCAATTGCGAAAAGAAACACGCTGGGTTGGCGGCCGGGGGGAGCTAATCATTGTATCACCTTGAATGTGAAGGTGTCATCGTGTACGGTCGTTTGTCGTTTGATTGACCGACTGACTGTGACCGCGACCAGTGGCAGGTCCATCACTTAGGAGGTCCTTTTCGCGCCGCTACTAAGCGACCTGCTCGATCCTTAAATAGCTGATCGAACGAGCATCGTCGCAAGCAGGTCATCCTCATGCCACGAGGAAAGATGTTGCCGCTAATGGATCCATCATCGGTCAGCACATCCAGCGTGGTGGTTGCGGCTCGACAAAGCGAGCGAAGCCAATCCGAAGAGGGACCTACTCTGTGTGTTGACCATCGAGGGGTTGACACTATGTGCAAGTGTGCCTATTGCTCTGCCAGCTGCTCTCTACCTCCGCTCTTGGTAGTAACTTGTATCTACCTCTTGTTGGTTATGCTTTTAGCATAATGTTAGCCTTCGAGACCCGGCGGTGTCATCGATTGCATGCACGCAAAAGAGGTTAATGAGTGAAGGACATCCATAGCCACTTTGAATTTGAATTCACTTTGGATGGAAAATTCCATTCAAAGAGCATCGGCTACAGGTCGCTTTTTCGCTTGATCTCTTCCTCAAGACTTTGACGACGCCAATACAAGGTGCACAAGGTGACATTTCTTGGTTCTTAAGCACCAGGTGAAAGCAAATACATCGCGCAATGTTAGCGCAATTCGCAAGCGCCGCACGCTTAACGGTTTTATAATAGGTGCGCAAAAAGTGAGAACAAAGTGCATTAGACACCGCCACCCGGTTCCCTTCGTGCCTCTGGTTCATTTGTGAGCATCGAGCGCCATCGAGCTCCATTAGGCAGGAATTCCTTGGCTAGCGAGACTATGGGTCCAGGTAATTCTGTGACAAAAAAACAAACACAAACCCGTCCTCCAACGGGGTGAGCACCATCAAGAATTGGCGCCATCCGATGCTCGGTAGCTCGTTAAGAACGCGGCAATCAATTAAAATGTAATGATGAGTCCGCGGACGGTTGCGTGGGAGCTGCCACCGGTGGTGGATCTGCGCTGCGTGACTCGAAACCGGGTACCGCTCCAAGGTCGCCCAGCCAGCAGCGCACACCGCCGTGATAGTGTCGAATGGCTGACCTCCGTGATTAAATGTCATCCGCTGGCGTCTTTGGGGAGTTTGGTGGCCCTTCATCGGCATCATCGTCGGCGTGAACTGTACGGCACCTCGCGATCGCTTCCGTGTGAAGGTCTGTGTAGCTGTGGTGCTTGTGATCAGTATCGCTCGACTGTTGGATGGAAAAGTGACGCCGGTGGCTCCTTCAATATTGAATTCCCCAACCAGTGCCCTCAGGGTGCGCGAGCGAGTGTGGTTTACTGAAGATTAATCATCGTCCACACAATGCGTGCTGTAATGCACCGCTGTGTATGTGAGTGATGCCGCAGGGCGAGCATAATTGTTTGGCCAACGGTACACCCGACCAGAGAGGAGTCCTTCGGTTGAAGGGTTTACCAAACCAACACAGATGACGGTGAAGAAGATGATTGTTCGGAAAGTGATGGCCACGTTCCTCCTAAGGGAAGGGCACATAGTTCCGTGGCTAACCCTTCGTTTACCCTGCCACAGCATCGTCACGCAGTCATCACTTTTAATTGCACCAAACAGTCGACAGACGACAGAGGCACATACTGATCCAATTATGCGATCAATTCGGTGCTTCTGATCCGATTGGAACTCCCGATAAGATGCAAGATGAGACAATAGCTACCAGGCGAAGGTCGGTTTGTTGATTTCAATCTGACCTTCACCCTCGAAAGGGGTTTCTAGCCGGTATGAAGCCTACACTTGATCGCTTACCGCCAGCTGTCTACACCAAAACATTAAAAAGATTCCAATCGGATCTTACAAACGGTGGCTTCGGGTAAACAGACGGCAGTTTGGCTGAAAGCGTAACCAAACCTCTCATCTCATCAGCGCACCAACCCGTCAATTCCACTCGATCACTATTGATCCTAACGAACCGGAGTCAATGATTGAAAAGCCCGACCCTTTGCACTTGCGCGGGAGGTGTGCCTGGTCTGGTATGATCGTGCGCATCACTTCATCCCCTGCTTCCCTTTCTATCACCACATCGGATCATTATCCTTCGCCTGATTACGCAAAATGGTTTTGCTCCTCCAAACTGGAAGCAATGGAAGTGGCAACAATTGTGCAACACACCGCAGCCTCGTCCGCAGAACCTTTGGCGAACGGTGCCGCCACCGTTAAACCGGTAATCCGCGTTGATCTTGCCACTTGAAGCGTATCAGTTTGCGGCGGTACCGGTTGATGCCGTCGTCGTCGCCTTCGCCGCTGACCTTCGAGGTGTTGGGTGCACGAGATGAGAGAAAAATGATCCCGAAAAATAGCGGAGGAGAAGGGAAAAGAGGAGCGAAGTGGAGAGAAGATCCGATTGCGATCGATCGCTACCAGTCGTCGGGGACACCCGTTCTCCCCGCGCGGTTCTCCGCCTTATCCTCAATCCATTTTAATGTAGCGTGCAATTCTCACGCATCTCCGTGGAAGGGAAGGAGTAGTAAGATGGTTAAATGTCATCACCGTGAAAGGAGGGACGGACTGTGTGGCCAGAGACGCCGACGACGATGATGGCGAGGATCCACGAAAGGAAGTGCGTCGTGCTCGTGATCGTGCGCACTGACTCAACGCAGGTTTCGATCGCTCGATCGCTCACTCGCTAATCTCTTTTCCTCTCTACCTCTTAGTAAGATTCCGCAGAAACTCGGTGTGTGTGCGAGTGTGTGCCGAGGGCACCTTTCGATCAAAATTCGCTCCGTGTGACGCGTGACACATCGTCGTGCCACTGGCGTTTGGTGTTAGAACGGAAGCCGCGAAAACGAACCACGCGAGTGAAGTGAATTTCGTGAAGTTTCGTCCCCCTCGGGAAAGAAGATCGGTGCGGCGGCGACGGCGCGTGGCGTGCAGTGAATCGATCATCATCATCATTCGCCGTCATTTGGGGACGATCGAGCGGCCCGAAGGAAGGACTTCAATTCTGGTGCAAGATGGGAACGTTCGCGTATCTCACGATCGCGGTGCCGCTCGTGCTGATAGTGACGGTAGCGGTGACCTTCGCCCAGGATCCAGCATCGTTGGTAAGTTTGGTCGTGACTCACTCGCTTCGTAGCCTCCCTCTAGGATTGGGATTTTCGCGAATTTATGAGCTGGCTTCTCCACCAGTTTTGTGACTTTCTAACGAATGGAATGATTGCTGGGCTTTCCTAACCGTGGGCACGGGCCCCGGGGTCTATCGGTTGCGATGATTTATTGTGGAAGTCACCCCGAAGGGCATTGGCGGTTTGGCCCAATAAGGAAAACCTTCGCTTCGGTGGGGAAGGGTGAGGAAATGTCAGACCACCGGCACCGTAATGTATGCTTCCAATGTTACCCCGTCAGTACCTTTGGCGAAATTGTCATAAACTGCGCCCTCGCAATGCCACGCGACGGTTGAATGTCAGATTCGGAAGCTCTCGGGCGCTATCTCGGCAGCATAACACCGGCGTTTGGCGTTGCATAATGTGTTGCGATCGGATCGGAAAACAGTTTTAGCATAGCTTGATGAGATAGAGGAGGTGTTCGATAGCCACTGAGGGAACTGGGGACTTCACTCGCCATCAAATGACGCGTCACGGCCACGAGGTACGTCGCTGGCGGTCGTTTGCTGAAATCTATCGAGGTCGGTGCGGTTATGGAAAACAGTATTGGCGCGAATTTATGACCTGCTGGCGGTCAGGCCTTGCATGCTCTGGAAGCCCCCCATTCCGCCATTTTCGTACTGGTCCCTCAAAACGTGAAACAAAAACAAAGCGAAATCCGGATCGTCGAAGTCACGGGGCAGCATTTGGCGCTAAGATCGATGGTGCCCATGTTGCTTATCAGTTGATTGATTGATTTTCAACACTTCGACATCTTTTTTGAGATTTTAACCGCCGAATGATCGCTTATTGAATATTCAACGAATTGTGTTTAGTGTTATCAAAGCATGCCGCGCAGATTGGATGAAGCAAACATACCATAACATCATCAAAGATGGCCCTGGAGAGTCCAGTTTTGTAGCGCACGTGGCGTCACCGAACCCGAAGGGCTCACACTGAGCGTCATAATTCCTCCTCCCCCCCCCCCCCCTCCCTCGCTTAAGCACACCCTTGATAACGAAATCATCCTCCTCGTGGTCGTCGGCGAACGTCCCGGAGTCGGTCGAGTGTCGATATCTTGAAAATCAAGTTTTCTCAATCGCGGCGCCACTCGACCGATCGCAACGCAACGCAACGCGTATCCCTGACCTGATCTTGTGAATGAATCTCCTCCTGTGCAGCCCACAACCTCATGCTACATGCATTCGACCGATGTCGAGTGTCGAAAACGTTCGGAGGGAATGCTCACAGGGAATGCTGTACCACCGGGGTGATGGCCTTTAGATGGCCCAACCCCAATTCTGGTTGGATGGTTGGAACGTTGACCACCTTCGGTGACACTGGTGCCTCTTCGCGAACGCACGCGCACTCGCGAGAGATTCGTATCACCGGATCGTAGCCTCCAGCTACACCTACCACGAAGGGGCTGGGGCCGGACCTTTCAAGACCTTTCTATCTGTCTTTCTTTCTTTCTTTCTTTGCGTGTTTGTGCCATCGGTGCCTCCCATCCCAGCGCTGGCATGACGATTCGCATTGTCAACCTACATCGTCCACTCGGTTCGAACTCGCGATTTCGAACAAGCAGCACAGGTCGAGACCCCGAAGAATCGACTGACGCATTTGTGGGTATTGGTTCGATAAAGCGGGGATTCCAGATGGCGTCATTGACTCTACGGCGGTCTAGCTCGGAACTCTCGCCGCAGATGTCGTCGTCGATTCAAGGTCTTCCTCCGGTGGTTGACGCAGCACATTTCTCCATGAAAATCAAGGCCACGCGGCCGTTCTTCGGGATGATTCATATCTTTTGCACATCCTAGAGGTAAACCACCGAGTCTCATGATTCATTTCGTGACAAGGGAATTTATAGATAAAAGTAGATAAAACGAACAACCGAGTCGGAGGAGTTCTTGGAACTCGGAACCCCATCCTTTTAATATCCTTCATCTGAACGGCTCTCCCGGACATAGCTACGATGTTGCGATGCGTCCATTAAGTGATGTTCGTATCGTGGCACCAACAGCGCCCATTTGTCTATTTAGTGGCCATACGCGGCGAAACGACGAGTTCCGACGGGTTTATTTGCTCGTTAAAGTGTCGGATGGCCAGGCATCTAACGGCCAGCCAGTATCGTCGCCAACCGGGGTCGCTGTTTAATGTGTATTTGGCCTGGGTACCGTGCAAGGTCATTCGGCTTCGTGGCATCGTGGCGTCAAGGGTTGTCTGGAGGTTCCATTCGGCTTCGATGCCCCCCGGGCGCACAACGACGACTACGGCGACGCTGATGCTACCCTTTTTTGGGAAACTTCCACGATCCCGGACTGACGACGCGACGATCGCCACAATCCACCCCCGGACTGGTTGCTGCCTACGGATTTCATAGTGGCGACGGTACCGGTCTTTGGTGGCGAGCTCGCGAGCTGATCAGCTGGACATTGCTAGACGGATCAGTCACGGTCGGTCGCTGTGACTCACTCACTCACTGGAGCAGCGCTCGGTTAGTTGCCGAGGGTGATTGGTCCATCTAATTAACGAGCGAATCGGTGCAAAACCAATGCACGGCACCTCCCACTGACTCTTGGCGTGCACGCCTGACCAGCCGCCAGTTGCGCCACGTTTGGCCACTTGTTTGGCCAGGGAATGCCGAACGCGACGCAAAGCCGAAGAAAGGCCAAGAACGAGAGTCGGGCTAGGTGTCGGTTACCGTTTGGCTCAAAAAACACAAATTGCCTGGCGACACCCTTTACATAAGGTGTGATCGTGATCGTGTGTGAATGCGTGCACCGTCGTCAGCGTCGCCCTCGTCGTCGTCGTGCGTCGTTTGTCCGTAACTAAAATCTGCTCTATTGTGTGCTATGATGTGTAGGTCACATACTGGTGCCAGGTGGGAAAAATATGAATTAAGCCTGCTCGCTACGGGGACGGAGCATTGCTTCATTTGCTGCAGAGCCATCATCGTCATCGTGGCGAGTTCGATGATTTTGTCGAAAGCAAGCCTCTCTTCGAGGAGCGTGGTGTTGGCGTCAAGTGCATTCTTTCGGCAGAAGCGTTTACCATACCACACACATACACAAATACACTCTTAACAAGCAACTGATAGTTAGCTGATCGTAGTTTTATGCAAAAACCCAACCACCGATCAGTGTAGTGGATTGCATAATTCAAAACGCTTGTCAAGAGGCTAATTAATCGAACCCATTAAACAGCTACCGAGCTTGTCGATTACCTTGAAATCGCATTCCCGTTTCGTGGGTGCTCTGGTGCGAGGGAGCTACATCCGCACTC
The DNA here is from genome assembly GCF_943734665.1 of Anopheles aquasalis. NCBI lineage: Eukaryota > Metazoa > Arthropoda > Insecta > Diptera > Culicidae > Anopheles > Anopheles aquasalis. The sequence goes on along the minus strand of NC_064877.1, from coordinate 22,791,000 downwards.
GAACGGCCGTCCACCGATCGTCGCTTTCCCCCTTTTGAAGCATCTTCCAATCGGCAAAAATAACTCCAACTCCGCGATTGCCATTCCCGAGGGCTTCTTACAGGAACTCGCCTCTCGCCTGGTGGCTTCGCGGGTGGCCTGCGAGTGGCATTTGGCAAATTGCTATCCATCGCCACCACGGAAAGGGCTCCCGTGATCGCGTTGGACGCTTAGTGGCACCTCGTTTGGGCGATCAATAGTGACCACGGTAGTGCTTGATTGCGTAGCGAGAGATGGCAATCCCGATGGCGATCCCGATAGTGATCGTACGGCATTATTTTTTATGCAACCGACACGATCTCTCGTGTCGATTCAGCCGATCGAAAATGTGAAGATCGATCAAACGCGTGGTGTTTCCAGTCACTTTCGCACGATTATGGCATGGTCGAAGGGGCAAACGGGATGTTTTGTTAATTGTTAAAGTCAAAACACACATCAATAGACTACGGAGTTTGCTAAATTTGAAACAACATATCACGCATGCCAATCGCTCGTAGCCGTATTTTGAGGGTGCATTGTTGCAGTAAAAGCCTTAGATGAAGACGCACATAACACACATCTGACAACTGTATTCAACAGACAGCGTAGATGATCACGCAGCAGGTCGCGAGCACACATGCGGGCTGTGCGTTACGATCGATCGTCATGGACGTCGTTACTCAGCCGCATCTTCATGGCTCGACGACGGATGAGCAGCAGCACCACACGACGACGCAGTATCCTGATCGAACATAACGATACCGTCGTTGAGGATGCTGACATGTTACACGAATTTGTGCAAATTGAAAGGGATGTGACATGAAGCCCGTTTGTCGGTAGAAGATGGTTTAATGGAGTTATTACCTGTCAGTCGAGCGATCATCGGCGCCATTTAGGCAGGTGTCTAGCCCGAGGGGGTCTCCCAGTGGATGACGGAAATGCCAGGAAACCCGAGACCCGACCCGAATGCCATTTCACCAACCAAAGCTATGGGATTATACTACGAGCTGCCATTTTGTTCTCGTCTCCGTAGTATTTTTGCCCTGGGCGATGGCGATGCACATGGCACGGTGAGAACCAAAATGGAAATTAGTTGTTTCACTAGCAGCAGCAACAGCAGCGAGCAGCATTTAACGATCGCTATCAAGCACCTTAACCGATGAGGTGCGCGCGTTCGAGAACAGGTTCGAGAATGGCTCCTCTCTCTCTCTCTTTCTCTCTCGGGGGGTACCAGGAAGCGATACCGCGAACCCTAAACCCTCGGTGCATCATCAACATCATCACTGGAATGCAGCTTGATCGGTCATCGCCGTTGACCTCACTAATCTTCCTCGAAGCACGCGCTCCATTGTGCTTTCGGAGTTAACTTTTAAGAGAATCGCCATTCGCGCACAAACGGAAGTGAGCTACGAGAAGGCACTTCCGTTGTTTGCCGAGAGGTGGTGGTGGCGCCATGCACAACATATGATTTTGCAAAATCCGTGGCCACACATTCGCCATCCTCCTCTACTCGACTTGTCGGTTCGACTTGTTTGCGATTTGTGATTGCGACCATTTGCTGGCTAATTGAAATGGCAGCAGCCGGCAGCACAGAGAGAACGGTCTCGATCTCCGATCTCGATCTCGTTTTGTTTCATCATTTCATCATCATCCCAGACAGACAGACAGACCGAACACTGGGACGGGCTAGGGTGCTGGCCGGTACCGGTCGCTGCACTGTGCTCCAACGAGCCGTGTAAAGTGTGTGATTTGTCTAATTCACGGCCCGTTTCACGGTAGCGGCAAAACAAAGCCACCGAACGATCGCAATCGCACGAGTGACTTCGTGTCGAAAACGCGCTGGCTAAGCGACGAACCCACGATATTCCACCCTCGGCACCCCCCTGGTGGGTGGTTGAACCGGTCAATTCTGTCGAGCGTCTGTCGGCGGCCACTGTTGTTGTTGTTGCTGCTGCTGCTGCTGCTGCTGGAAAACAATGCAATGCTCGAGGCCCTGGTCCAAAGGTGCAATATGCAATCGCTGGATGATCGTTCGGAGGAGGAAAGAAAATCGGAGTCTCGGAGGGCGGTCAGTCCCGACGAACACCTCAATGGCCTCAGCACGATGTGACCTGGTCAGTGCAAAACACTCTCCGGCGTGTGCGGTGGATTGAAATCGGAGCAGAGGCAGATGAACCCGTGGGGGTTTCTGCGAAAGTAGACCGAACCCGGTACACCGGGTACACCAGGGAGCACCAGGGAAGGGGCCATCTTGGGCTTTTAATCAGCTCGAGCGAAGGGGCTCTCTAGCCGGTGATGCAATCGGTGATGCGTTGTGGCTCTACTGACCGACCAAGGCACTCGTGTGTGTCAGGAACGCAAAAACCGATCCATTATGGATGAGAAAATCGAATTCGGCAAATGGAGGTTTGGGTTTTTGGGGAGGATGCTGATGCAGATCGAATGCTGGCTGGCAGGCTGGCCTTTCGCCGTGTGAACCGGCACCGGATGGCACGGTTCGACACCCCTTCTATCTCTCTCCGTGTAGATGTAATCAATCGCTAGGCGGGAATCATCGTTTGATAGTACAATAATCGCACGACGATTGGAAACGTTCAGTGAAACGATGAACGATCAAGACAACAATGCAACAAATTCGCACTCCATAGCATTAAGTAATGCTTTTGCTCAACATGAATTTTAATTGACCAGCATAGAAGCTGCATCAGATAGAAACATTAAGCGAGCCAACATCGATAAGCGATCAATACGCATAAAGACCGAGGCGTCTGGTGCTTCTAGCATCTAGAGCATAACTTGCCTGGTTCGTTCATTCGCTCAGCGAAAGTGTCTGCGCAATGCGCCCCCTTTAAACAATGCATAATGAGGCACGGGACCGCGATAATTGAGCTATGACTACGCATAATCGGCTTCACTCTAACCGCCTTGAGTCTCCTTCTGACCACATAACAGCTGGTCCTGGACAAAGACAAAAAAACCACATCGCGAACGAATCATGCTGTGCTCCACGGTTGCTAATTGCATTGATTTCTTCATCGTCATCGTCGTCGTCATCGCCGCCGCCGTACGATGCGTACTTGCTGTGGACTCCCCCTTTTTTCGAGCTCCTACCCGGAATCCAGCTCATCTTCAGCTCGCTCGGCTGCTGCTCTCTGTTCCTTGGCCTTCCGTTGTCGACGTCGGTTGGTTTTTTGTTTTTGGGATCCACGCGCGCACATCATAAGATGAGCAGCATCGAGCGCATGCTGTTACGCTTTGCTGGAAGTCGTAATTTAACATATTTTAATAATCATCGGTTTTTGTCCCATCCTCCTGGTGTTCCTCCTTTCCTCATTTGGTCGGGAGTTCCGCGTGCGCTTTCTCCCGGCAAGGATGACCTAGCACCAGCAGCATTACGACATAATGTTGCAGATTCGCATACGGAGCGCGCGCGTACACGCGGAAGACGCTGGTATTTGGGACGCTCTGGCGCGACTGGCTTTCGGACGGTTGAATGTCAGAAGTCGCCATGCTGGCCGGCCGGTCAGCGGACCATATGGCACGGCTCCGGACCCATCCATCCTGCTTTTGGCGTGGATTAGTTTTTTTTCGTTAGTTTGTATTTTTGTTGTTGTTTTATTCGCCAACGGTAAGGATGCTTCGTGCCAGGTCGTCGTCGGTTCGATTCACTCCAGTGTTGTCCAGCGTTCGATTGGCCAATGATCGAGTGTAACTAATCCAGGCACTCGGGAGTTCGTGCAAGGACCTGATTACCGGTAACCTTTTCTCCGTTTCTGCCTCGGATCAGGTTAAAGGTAGCAGCCGAAAAAGCACGTGCTTTGAGTCGTCTCGTGGCCGGAGAGCCATTTGTCACGACCGCGCCAGTACGTTCGGTAACCTTTTGACGAATGGCCAGCCAGGACACGCAATGGCATCATCAAATGGCACTCTCAGCTGAGATTGGAGCCTCAGATAAGCCGCTAGTCTCTTACAAGCTGTGACAGATTGTTGATGTTTGTTTAAGAGATGAAATACGAGCTTCGTTATCACGCTGGCATGATAGTGGGTGAGGACGGAGTGGGCGTAATCATCCATAAAACTGACTGAGCTTTCGCTGATGACGCGAGCATCATTCGCAACAGGACCAACGGGAATTTCGGTTATGCCGGAACGGAGTCTAACGAACTAAACACGAAACCATGGAACCGACCGTCAGTAACAATCAAATTATCGTTATCAAACATTGGCTGTTTGGGTGCCGATGAGGTAACAACGTTCCGATCGTTCATTCGCTCGTTAGGAAACAACTTAATCGTGAGTTTGCCGTTTCGATGAGAGCCAAACATGCTAAGGTTGCCGAGAGGGGTTATCGATTTGCGAAGAGACTTAATTGTGCTCGGTACCGCAAAAGCGCCCGGGAGGAACGCTGTAAGGCCTGTCTTCTGCTTCCCGGCGGCTCGTGAGAAACCATTTCTCTTCGGGGTCCCCAAGATGTTGGGGACATGTGCAACCGAGGGTTGAATTCGTGCATGGATCGCAGCTACCGATAAGACGCTGCGCGATCAGTCCCCGGAAGCGTCTGGGTCTGTATTGTCTGGGAAGCTGGGTGCAGCAGATGCCATAAGTCACCTGGCTGGCTGGATGGCTGGCTGGTGCTTCACCGATGGCAATCTTCAAAGTGGAGGCCACGACCGGGAGCTACGTTGCTGGCAGTTGAATGGCGCTGACGAGTCGCTTTTGTGGTGCAGACGATCGGTTGATAGTGGATTTGACTTCTTCATTTCCTGTAATTGCGATTTCGTCAATTCATTAAAATGAGAAATTAACGAATTAAACATAATGCTGCTTTAAGCGGGGTCAGGGTGGGATCATTAGCAATTTTCCTTTGAAGAAAAAAATGCATTCAGTTTTTTCGTATTCAAATACCTTTTAAATAACAGTTTTTTTTAATATTTGGAGAGTCTTGGAGTTAAAAAGTGGTTACTTCTTGAACTCTGATGAACAAACTTCAGATAAAAATCTATGAGACTACATGGTTATTGGTGAACAGAGTATGTTTTCCAAATTTCAAAAGTTCCAATTGCTTATAAGCTATGGTGGATATTTTTCAGTATTATTTTCTTGATCTACAAATTATTCACCTGGAATGATTCACAAATTGAGTAAAGTAAAATATTAAAATGGTTATATTTTTGGTAGTGTTAGATATATTAAACCCCATTGAATACATAAGATCGCCCATAAGTTGACAATTTGGTCGTGACATCGAAGGGTATCGAGCGTCTTTAATGGTGATGACCACATGACACTCTTCGAACATCGACGCTTCGGGCCAGCATTTAATGTGCTGCATCATCATTTTTGCATTACCGTGGACGATCACGCTGGCGGTTCGAGGGTATTTGTTAATTGTAATGCAGCCTCGACTTCGGTCAACATCGTGCGAAAAGACACTCGCCGAAAACCCGAATATGCAGTCTGCCCATTGAACTGGACACTTTAGTGAGGTTATATCACCATCACCAAAAACATCATCAGCAATACAAACCATCACGGCATCACGACCCGACTTTTCCTTCTCTTACTTTTGCCCACTGGCGGAGACGGAAATGAAACCGAGCGATCGTCGACGTTGGTTGCGTTGATTCCCATTCGGTGACACCATCGGCCATCAAAGCTCGAAGGTGTTACCCGAGGAATTAGAACCGTGATGCGTCGCGAAGATGACACCTCGAAGGTGAGATCCAAGTCGTCGCCGGACGCCGCGAATCCGGCGATTGTATGCAGAAAACCAGCCAGCTCGGCGCGCGATATCGCTCGTTAGTGTAACTCATCGATGACATTTCCCTGTGTGTGCGGTTTTCGTTCAATATTCAAGGTGCTGCCCTCATCCTCCCCTTTCGCAGTCGACCCTGAGATGTTGCTAATGATTGTTTGAAGCATCCTCAACCATCCGCGATCCAAGGGTACATCATGATGTGATTTACATTTCGGTCCCCGAAAGTGTTTGTGAAGTGCTCTGCTCTTGACTTGTTTATTTCGGTATCAAGAAGCACCCTCCAATGGTCATGTACGCCGGTAAGGGGGTCGCGAAAAGCGCATAATTCGCGATGCGCACACGATTGCCAAATTCCGGCGCTCCGGCTGTGGATTGTGGTCCATCAGCAGGCATAAGGCTGCCTCGATTCGATCTCGATGGCTTGCAAAGAGAGTGTCGCAACCCCCACGAGGGAACACTCCCCGGTCATCGAAGACAATCGAGAGCATGATCCTTAGCGATCGGTGCGTGATCTTCTCGCTTCAGAGCCAGACAGATTCTGCCAGGTACGCTGAGTCAACTCGGTTGGAATGTGCTCAATGAACCGGCTCGATCTCGGGTGGAGGACTTTGGATGAGCTTTCGTTCCGCGAGGCACAACAATTGTAACCCAAAAGCCAGCGTCCGCGATGTGATGTAAGAGTTTTGCTACATTTTGCCATGCAAAAGGGGGAGGAGAGGGCGGTTTCAGGCCAGCATTGATCACACCCCCTCCACCCCCCCCAGGTGTGACATTGTTTTAACTCGCTGGTACTTCTCCATGCGTTCCAGTTCCCGGCTTTTCAACTGGTCGACTGGTGGTGTCTTTGTGTGTGCTCCGTATTTTTCGGTAACGACAGCCACGGTCATCAGCCAGGAGAGAGAGGGGTATCGGAATCGGTCTGCGAGGTGCTTGCTGGTCGTTTCTTCCATGCTTCATTTCGCGCTCGGTCCAAGGGCTTGGCTTGAAGTGAAGAAGAGCTCCCGCAGCAGCATCAGCAGCAACCAAACCTTAGGCCTAGGAGTATGATAGACGATCCCCGATCGTCGCCGTTGGTGGTGGTGTTTGCATCACCTGCTGGCTGCTGTCACGGTTCTCGCCCGTCTGGGAATAATGGCACAGAAAGGTACTGGCATGGTTATGATCTTCCCCGTGGTGCCGCATCGGCCACCAGCTATTTATGATTTAGCAGCGCTTAATCTAAGTAGAGCATGATGCTTATCGAGACTGAAAAGCTCAACTAAAAACTCTCAAAACATCAGGCTGTCAGTGACCGAAGTGCGTCATTCTTTGGCGACTACCAACTGACCGCCTCTCCATCGTATCTTGCATAATCAGACATTTAAGCCTCTCCCGCGGCGCATACTGGCTAATTAATTAGAGCACCCCCCACCGGGGTGACCAACAGCGCTGCTTCGATCGATAAGAAATAAATCGCCCAAAAGATCGCCAAGGTTGTCACAATGATCGCGTGGCGGAGGGCCGTGGCCATTGTTTTCATTCCAAACTCCGCCAAAAACCGTCACCCGGCCGTCGAGTGCCTCTTGGGTGGATCGAGGATCGCGCGCCGTTCGCGTGTTTAACCGCGAGACGGTTTCGTGTAGGTTTTTGACATTTTCAATTCTCGAGCACCTCGAGCTCCTCCGGGGGATGCTCAGGTTAACGACGCCCGGCGCAGGGGCAAATGATATTTAAATTTTCAACGATCCTCGAACGACACCGGCATCGAGGGGAGATGTTCACTGTACACCCGGTGATGGTGGCGTCGCTGCAACTCTGTAACCGAAGGGCCGTGGCTTACCGAGATTTCGTCCATCGTGCACCACGCGATCCGTGAGGGGAGGGGTCGGATGTGCCCCCCAAAACAAACGAACGAACGGGGGAGCGATCGAGCGAGCGAGCGAGTTCCGTTGTTAAAGATCAGAAATCAGAGTTACGGGCAAGTAAACGGACCGAACCGACTGCTGGCACTGCTGGTGTTGTAATAGATCACATTCCTCGGATCGTCGAAGTCGAAGTCGAAGGCCCTTCCCTCGTTGCGATTCGAGTTTGAGCTACGCTGTGAAAGCACAAGTAATGCTTCCTCCGAATATTGTCATTCCATCGGGCCCAGGGACAGCATAAGCCAGCATAAGTTCATGGTCAGATTGAGACGCTGGAATGTGACCGGGGAGGCAGCAAACATCAATAATTTGCTTCCAAAAAAAAAAACGGTAACCGCTTCCGGGGTGGTGAGGGGTCCGGCTCTGAAAGATTCGATCCACTTGATTGGTGCCGGACCGAGAGTGATGGGGGTGCGTTACGATCGCATCACGATGCTGCTCGATGCTATGCGAGCGATGTTTTGCATCCACTGCGCTCGTCAGATCAACGCGTCGATTAACACCTTCCTCGCGTGGTTGTCTCTGTGGTGGTGGCATTGTTGTGTGGGAGTTCTAGGGCTAGGAACCTTCTTCTCGCGTCGTTCGCTGTCTATTCATAAGCGCAATTCAGAATGAAATCCGCATTCCGGCGGGGTCACAGGCTGAAGAGAAAAAAGGTTCGCTCTGACATTCGCAAACCCTCGAATCGATCACTGATCGAGTGCTTCCTCTAGTCTAATGATCTCAGACTCCTGGCAGATGCACCGCGATCCACGCGATCGTTAATGTGCGTCGAATCGGACCCGGGTGGATGATGATGGATGTGGCGTCACCGAATTCCGATTAAGTTCACCAGCAGACGACCAGAAGTTACTGATCTTTGATGAGCGCTTTCGATACAATCCCTGGGGCCAATTAATGGCGGTTGCTGGTGCTGCACAGCTAGCATGTGAGTCAGTATGTACCTGACCTTCGACCCTTTGGCCTAGAGAATCATCTGCGGATGAAGGTGGGTGTTTATCGGCCTAATGATGGTACGCTTCATCATCCTTCCCCGTCCACGCCACGCACGCAAAACGTAAGGAGATTAATCATTTCGTTTGCCAAAGCACTCGCTCACCAATCATCGCTCTGCAGCGCAATAATCGCAGTCGCAGTGGTAGCGCACGCGATCTACGATCCTCCGGATCTGCACGAATTCGCATCCGCCAAAAGATCACTTTTGCTCATGATTGGTGGCCACCGCTTCGCTCGAATCGCACCGAAGTCTAGTAAATCAAATGACAATCAAAGGTTCGACGGCAATGTGCAATGTGATCATCATCGGATGCGAAGTGATCGAGCGCGGAGTGATTAATGATGCGCGAGGCAATAGACAGAGGGGCTTGTCTTGATAGCAGCGACAACAGCACCAGTGTGTCCTTGGCAGATTCCCGAAAACAATTTTATTGCGACAATCAAATGGTATGCGCCAGGTTTCGATGAAGCACCACTCTTCAAACTGGCCACGAAGCGACATCTCTCGTTCTCTCTCCGTCTCTTTGTTCTAATCCTTATTGGCAATTCATTGCACAAGCGCCGAGAGCGTATCGTTCTAGCTCGCTGCGCCTTCTTGTGACACGAGTCACGTGTTTACCGATCGCGGTGCTGCTTCACCGTCAAACCAACGCCTTTCTCAGGGAAGCGAGCGCTATATTTGCTCTGCTGTTGATCAGAATTTGCATATCGATGAGGTATTGTACCTACGAGACGCGCCGTAACAGCAAGCTGCCATCTGTATGGCTGTGACCTTGAGCTCGGGATTTTGGTGAATTAATAAACTCGCCATTTTTGCATGAGAAAACCTCCCCGGTGGGACGGAGATGATAAATGCAGATGTGCCGCCCTGCTGTGGACAAGCGACATCGCGGAAGAAGGATGTGAAATTAGATCTCCTGCACTCTGCGATCTGCGATTCGTGATCGAGAAAAGTTAATCGTAGCCCGCAGGCACAAAACCTTCCTTCCTGGCCTTCCTGGCCTTTCGATGTCTTTCGAATTTGTTATTCAATAACCAGTCATTTGGTTTCCTCCCGTAAATGAATAATGATACTCGAGGTTCTCGGGTCGGCAAGGGATCGCTTTTGGATGATACCAGAAAACAAAAAAAAATCGCCGCCACACACCATCCAACCCGGATGGATAAGATCGCGGAAAGGAGATCGCCCGAGCAAAAGCATAAAACAATAATCCTCTTCCACCGACAGGGGTCGTGTCGGTTTCGATCGCTTGATCTGGTCACTGGCCATTGGCCATTCTGCTGGTGGAAATTAAAATTTGGCGTTGGTGATAGCCCTAAGCCGAGCGAGAAATGCTTCCAGAAATGGTAAGAAGGTTCGTCGCTTGCTCGCTTGCTCGTTGATGTCTTTTGTTCCCGGAGGTTGTAGCGCGGGTTCCCGGGGAACCATCACGTTGCCCACGTGATATGCGTCACCCTGCGGCATCAAAACAGGCGGCCGCTGAACCCAGTGGTCCTGGGCGAGGCTGTATAGGGGTCACAACGACCACGGGTCCGTGTCTGGCGGCCCGTTTAATCCCATTTGTACGCACGACATTCGTCGTCGTCGTCGTCCGCGCAATCGTAATCGGCCATCGGGCAAGCCGTGGACGCGCAAGAATGCCGGCAGAAGCGGTCGTTTAGAGTCGCCGCCTCCCACTGGCCATCCGTGGAGCACAGAACCGGATATCGTGGAAGTCGAGAAGCTGGAGATGAGATTCCCCGTCTCGCCGGTTAATTGGAGCAGCACGACCAATGATTGTCCCCGGGATTTGTCCCGCGGGCACCCACGGGACTAGATTTATGATGATTGAGTGGCGACCACTTTGGGACCACTGGTTCCATCCATCTGTCACCTTCGTTAGTCACTCGTTCGTTGCTGGCGTCGAAGTCACTCCAGTTCATTATGGAATGTCCAAAAACGGTGCAACGGAACAGCACTGGCTCGGACCATATACAGCTCAATCAGGAACATCGCTTAAGTGTCCTTTAATCCACACCAACACACATACACGGGCACGCACATACACGCAAATTTGAATTCTCGTTTATTGAATTTTGATTTGCTGCAATTAAGCGGCATCCGCAGGAAGGCGTACTTTGCGCTTCAAATCCACTCGTGAGCGAAATCGAAATGCCTCAAAACCCTGGCCCCTGGCGGCATCGTCGTGCAGTGCAAGTGCCTCGAAGAGCCTCCCAAGTCGAGACGAGAGCGAAATTGCACCTTTTACGTTCGAATGCGATGGCGATGGAGTTCAGAGGTCAGCCAAGACTCCCATGCGCCATTTGTACGCTGGGCCTGGGTTTTG
>NC_064877.1:22770000-22775000 GCF_943734665.1 Anopheles aquasalis | reverse complement strand
TCGTTTGCTTTTTCCTATCGGCTTTAACGACGAGTGCTAGTTGTACGTCTACGCGATGAGCTGCGAGTTCTCGGACGGCTACGGCTTCGGCTGGCACTTCGCGCACTCGCCCGGCTACGAGATGCACGGCTACGACTGGTCGGGGTACGGCTGGCTCCAGAACGGCTGGCTCGGCTACGGCTGGCACTTCTACGGCTGCGACTTTGACTCCGTTTTCGAGCCGCAGCTCCACGACCAGCAGCAGATCGGGAACGCATTTGCCGCATCGGTGCGTGTGGCTCAGAAGGACTTTCGTCGTGACCCATAGCGTCCCTTTCTGTGCGACGCTGAGGACGAGATGATCTGGACGATGGCCGCGACTTAGGATGGCTGGCTTCGGCGGCATCTGTCACCTCCAGCTCGTGCGCCATTGAGTGTTGCTTCATCACCTCCTCAAAGGATAAATTAGACATGGACCGTTTTGGCTAGGAAAAGAATTAAATTTTACATAAATTACTATTTAATTTAAAAAAAAAGATCAAATTCTATTTTACCTCAGAATCCATGACGAAGACGGATTGAACAGCTTGAATTCTGCTGGACGATTGCGCTGTGTGACTTGAAATGAAAATCTGTCTGTAGACACGGCCGTTTCAGTAGAAAATGTACAGCTTCATTGTACAGCAAAATGTACAAAGGCAAAGGTTACTTAGAATAATTGAAACAATATCTACCGAGGTCAAATTTTGGTATCCTTCGCAACAGCAAGGTACTCTTGGATGCAAATGAGAATAATATTCAACGGATTAGAATGGAAGAGAAAAGGGATAAGCATTCCTGGAGAAAGGATCTACAAGGATATTGTTCATCACACTCGAGATGCTTTTGAAAATTGTCGAAAAATATATTTGTTTAACTATCGCAGATTTGGTTTACGAAGTGATTTTAGCATTCACCATTCCAAACGTATTAACATTCCTAATCGGTCTTAACGGCGCGCACTAGTTGAGCGTCTACGAGATGAGCTGCGAGTTCTTGGACGGCTTCGGCTGGCACTTCGCGAACTCGCCCGGCTACGGGATGCTCGGGTACGGCTGGGCCGGCTGCGTGATGCACGGCTACGGGATGCACGGCTACGTGATGCACGACTACGGCTAGCACTTGTTCGGGTTGAACGGCTTTGACTTCTGTTTCGAGCCATAGCTCCACGATTAGCGGCAGATGTGGACCGAGTTTCTCCCATCGGTTCGTGTGGATCAGAAGGACTATCGTCGTGACCAATAGCGTCCCGTTGTGACCGGCGCTGGGGACGAGATCGTCTGGACGATGGACGTGATTTGGGATGGATCGTTTCAGTTGCATCCTGTGCTTCAAGCTCGTGCGCCATCGAGTGCTGCTCCATTGCTCTGTCAAAGGATAGATATAATATTGATTGTAATTTTCTTAGCAAAAGGAACAAAGGAAAGAATCACAATCAATTTTACCTCAGATTCTATGTCGACGGATTACACAGATTGAATGATGTTGAAAACCGCCCGTAGCCTTGGCCCTTCAAACAGAAAATGATTAAAATGAAAAATGAAACACTTTCATAGGTTACTGAGAGACATTTAAAAAGCATCTGTCCTTCGCAACAGCAAGGCACTCTTGGATGCAACCCGTTCCGGCGACAAACTACGAACGCAATATGCTAGCGTGTCCGTAAATCAAGGCAAGGTTTAAATAAAATTTTAGCTCATTACATTTAACACATACATCACATTCATGATCCATTTAAAAATAGTTAAAAATATATTTGAGAATGTAACAATAATTTGGTTTACAAAGAATTTTTAGTGTTCGCCATTCCAATCATGATTCGCCATTCGATTAAAATATCACGGTCAATCAAATCGGTCTTAACGACGAGTACTCGGGGTGCGTCTACGCGATGAGCTGCGAGATCTCGGACGGCTTCGGCTGGCACTTCGCGCACTCGCCCGGCTACGGGATGCACGGCTACGACTGGCCTGGCTCGCTCGGCTGCGGCTGACTCGAGAACGGCTGGCACGGCTACGGCTGGCACTTCTACGACTGCGACTTTGACTCCGATTTCGAGCCGCAGCTGCACGACTAGCGGTCGATCGCGAACGTGTTTGCCGCATCGGTGCCTGTGGTTCAGAAGGACTTTCATCAAGCACCAAGGGACGATATGTCCGCCGATTTTGAGATCGAGAAGTTGTCCGGCGACGCGTTGCCGGCTTCATTGTTTCTGCGGCATCTTGTACCGCCAGGTTATGATCCATCGAATGCATCGTCCGTATTGGCTCAAGGGAATCGCTCAGTGGAACATCACTGTTCATCTACAAAAGAAAGAAAGAAAAAGTTAATTAATTACTGTTTTTTTTTAAATTGACCTCAGTTGTAACTCCTCTTACCGCTGGATCCATTTTAAGTGGATTTCGAAAAAGTAGGTTTCTTTTAAAAAGCACTGAGGACGAGCTGTACCAATTATCGTCTGTTCGTGAGAACGCCAACACTAAAAATGAGCTAAATTCGCCCGATGCGATGATATGTTTACTATGATCGGATGTAGAGCAGTTAAGCGCTTAAAACCCTTAGCAACACCATTGCTAACATGTTCTGTTTTCCTTTCCATCATTTTATGATGAAATCATAAATTACGATTTAACGGGACAGTTTGTCCAGTTTCAGTTTAGCAGAAGCTAATGAGCTTGAAGTAATCTAATCAATGATTTTCATTTCATTTTTGAAATGAGGAAGCGAAACATTTACGATTTTGCCGGCAGTTGTAATCTTGATCGTAAAAATGCATTCCCAGTGACCAAAGTGAAAAAAATAGACTTTCGGCGATGCAAAATATGCATCTCGATCTTTACCGTTCCCAGATGATATAATAAGATGCTTCGTTTCCAACCGCGTGAATGATGACATCGACTGTAAGCTCACTGCTTGCTGTACGAAGCTGAAAGTGTTTAAAAAGTGATTGTTTGTCCGTTCGACTTTCCAGAAAAAGTAAACAGTCCTCTGCTGGACCTAAAGAAGAGATTCGTAATTTTTTAACCCTGTAAGTAGATACAAGTAGACTCCAAAGTCCATGCCTTTGAGTTCGGTTGCCACTACCGAGCGTCCGTAACGTTGGGCCAGCAATTAAATTAACACGAGGCGAGGCCAACAAAAGATGCGGTTGTCGTCTTCGACAATAATCCCCCACAATCACTCAACAATCGAGTGCATTGTTTGTAAATGTTGGTGAAGAAACGTGGAGTCTGTTGGATATTCACTCAACACCGCGCTACTTATCGCGACAAAACGTGGCGATGCTTGCTTAATTGCGACTAGTACGACGATCTCTTCTTTTCTGGAATTTCTGGCGCCCAATTTGGTAGCATAGCAGCATCGGTATGCGAATTGCAATGGTGTGTGCAGCGTACGTTGCGTGATGCACTTGAAAATCCGATTTCTTATCCGCACCATCACTGATGCGATCGCTGCACCGTTTTAAACTGATCCGCCTCGCGGTTCACAGCTTCAGACAGGAAACGCGCAACAGCATTATGCTCATTCACTTCTACCTTCTGCTTCTACATCTTCTCCTTCACATCGATAAACAGAATGTAGAGCTGAATGCCGGGGGGGTTGAGAAGCAGAAGTCATCTACGCCCGTATCAACACGCAAGAGCACGATACCCATCTCGTCGACTGAAGATCGTTGCGCCTTTTGCAACCATTGCTCCTACGCAAGCGCAGCATAATTTATGAGACTCTGCTTAATTTGCATGCCAGCACAGGTGTACATGGTGCTGGGCCCCGAGGTCGTTCTTCGCGGCATGCATTAACATTGAAACCCCAACGCGACCGGATTCATTCATGGTTCTCGAAGGTGTCTGTGTGCTGAGGTTCCCATCTTCATCTCTCTGCGTCGCGAAGCATACGAATTAGTGTTCAAATGCTTGCAACATAAGTGCCCTCCAACGCAACCGCCTGTGCGGACGCACTTGTTGTTTCGGATTTCCTTCCCAATAAGCCCCAAAGGCAGGCCAAGCAACAGAGATGAGCATGAATGCACGTTACGAAACACACGTGGCTGGCTGGTGTGTTTTTGTCGTGTTCGACGCTTTTGACACCACGGCATTAAAGGCCGTATGGCGGGATGTTCGCCTTCTATCCACTCCAAAGATGAATGCTTTCTCGATGAAAGTTTTCCATCTGTTTCCCAAAATGCGTTGCATGAAGCGAATGGCAGCTTCCGTTGTTACGATGTTGGAATTATTCCAATTCCAAGACAATTTCCCTCCAGAAACGATGAATGGTTCCGACGAATTGGGTAATTCGAACAATCAACTCAAGCATCACCGACACCTACGGTCAGCTGAGAACGGGAAGTGCGATCATTGCTGAAGTCGATTTGGAATAAAATTGTGATTGAGCCCAGTACACCCTGTATGGAAAGGAAATTGTGTAAAGGAATTGAAATGCATGAGTTGATGGTGATCGTGGGCATGAATTTTTGTAGTGAAACACATCCAACAATATACAAAACAAGTGAACAAATTTAAAGGTTCTAAATCATGTTTGGCAAGCACAAGGACAACCGTTGTGTTACATTCATAGCCGGGGGCTATGATTCATGCTCTATCCTACCACCATCTACCAACAGATTGACACGAGCAAACAAGCCGATAATCGGAACAATTCATCATCAGCACACGGAGCCGCACGCCGCCAATAGGGCCGCACACAATAGTGAATAAAGCTATTCCAAATTAGATGATCAATGGTGGTATTTATGTGCACGTTGCCGGGCGCTCTGCCCTGCACCATTATTCACGCGCGAAACTATTAACTTATTCTGCCGTCATGTTCCGAGCCGAAACATTTGTCACCCTCGGTGTGTGGTGGCGCAACATTCCGAACAAAAGCCTCCATCCGATGTCGCATTCTCAGCATAGGGACACCCTTTTTCGTCTGGAAGTTACATGGAAGATGAGAGATATGGAGGAGGAAAAAGAGCGAACGAG
>NC_064877.1:22760000-22765000 GCF_943734665.1 Anopheles aquasalis | reverse complement strand
TTTTCATTTGGATGGGAGAAAAATGAGACAACGTTCGTTGATGATTCAGGCGCAAAAGTAGGTATGACGATTATATTGTTTCAAGTTAAGAATTTTATGATATCATTTTCTTTTTAATAGATGAATTAATTTGACTATCGGATACGAAATCAATCGATGGATCAATGCTTTCTACAATTTCTAAATATAAACCATAAAAAAAATTACTGCTAAAGATGATACAAGAAAAATGCAGGCTCCCACTTGACTTGTGCTTCCTTCGTCAGCGGATCAGGCGTTGCGTGCAGCACGATGTGATGCTGCTGTTGAAGATCGATGTCTCCAATAAGAGCAGTTCTTCGTTTGTTGGAAAAGCATACCGAGCGTAGGACATCGTCGACAAAAATCTGAAACGCAGAAGATGTTAGCGCATAAAAATGTGATAAAGTGTGTGAAGCGCATAAAGTGTGATATCGGCATCGCAGCAGATTCACTATTGCGTCAGTAGCACGTCACGTACCTGGTATCCACCGATGCAACTCAGGAGATCCTTATCCACAGTCCAGTGGATGACTATCACTTCCGGTGCGACTTCATGGCAGGAGTAGATGTCTACCGGACAGTAGTGTGATGAGGTTGGTGTATGCTTCGCCACAGTCTGACAGCACGTACTGCGAGAACCATTCGGCAGAGAGTTATTCTTTCGTGGTTTTATTGATCTTCGCGTCTTTTCCCGTTGATTATCATCTTGGGAACCTGATCCTTCGACGGAAATCCGTCGTCGTTCTTCAAGCAGAATGTTAACCTGCATCTTGATGGCGCTAACGTCGTTGTCGATGATTGACAGGCGATCGTTGGCATCGTGGAACAGAGAACGGATCTCTTCGAGCTTTTCCGTGATCGGAACGGACAGTTGATCAGCTTTCTGCAATTCGACGATACCATTCTCAACCTCGGCGATCGATGTAGCAGGTGTTCCGTCATTATTTGAAATCTCCAGGGATTGTTCATTAAGATTGAGACGACTATACATACGGTGGACCAATAGTGCTAGCGGTTTAAGTAAGTCCTGCACTGCTAGCTCTAACCTTGCTAGCATATCGCTTGGCAAGGCCAACGGAACGTCGGTGGTTGCTGTTCCCTGCTGACCAGCATTGTCCATGCACTCCTCGGATACTAGCTCTTCAATCACCGAATCAGCGATCATTTCATTTTCTTCAACATCCTGATCCGCTGCTGTTTGCAACGTAGATGCTTCGACAGTTGTTTCCGAGATTTCTGCACCATAATCCGAAAGCCTTTCGACGCGGGTAACATTCTCGATGATCGGTTCAACCGCGTCCAGTGAGTCAATATCAACAAGCTGAGCTTCAAACAGCACGACCACGTTTCCCTCGTGATCACGCACACTTCCGCTTACCGTGTCGAACTCGTTCGCGTGTCGTTTCACTAAATCACCGGAAATGCTGTTCAGCTGTAGGTGAATGTTGTTGGAAGAATCAGAACACTGTAGCTGAACGTTTCCGGCGCCTTGTAGAAGCTTCGTGCAAAGCTCGACAGTTCTAGCTCCTACTGACCGACAGTTCTCATCGCTCGAACACTCGTTGTCGCTTGATTCTTGACTATCGTCCATTGCTGATAGCGATCGTGCCACTGCCACGCGCAGGATCTCCACGACATGATTTAAATGTTCTCGCCTCACTAGCAACTCGTTTACGATAGAGCTACTGTCTTCGGTTATGGTTTGTCGAAACGATACCGAGTGACACGCAGGGGCGGCCGGCCTTCGAAGAATGAAATTCACAAACTGAGTCAAGTTTGCTCTGATCCAGGATGCCAATGAGTAAAAGATCAACAGCAACCAAGCCATCCAACAACCAGCAGCACAGTGACTTGCAACGGACGGTGTACTCTTGTGTAGATCTGTCGATCCGGATGCCTGCTGTACTGTCCTTGTAAGCGCGCTGGAATGACCCCGGAGCAATCCTTGGTAATCTGCAGGATTCACCACCTCCTGAAGACACAACTGTAGTGCCTCGAGAAACACTTCTGGTCGCTCGATTTCGTGGTCTAGCTCACAAGCAACCAGCTCAAAGGTATCACAGATGATAGCCCATGCCTCGCTTGGGGTCTCGATGGTTCGTCGTTGATGTTCGTAGCACAGTATCTCCTCCAGCGTATGTTTTATGTTTCTCACCATCGCAGGTGCACTCTCCTTACCGTGAGGAAACAAAAGCTCATCGATGATCTGTTTGATCTTTTGAATAAGTGACAAACTTCGAAATTCCAGGCTCACGTCGTCACCGCACTCGAAGTGAACGATGTCTGAGATCACGCGGGACACAAACCGTAGAACCGATACCGACGATTCACTGCCACGCAGAATGTACTCCTCGGCCAGCAGTCGAATGTTCTTGAGGATATCTACTGCATGGCTGGCAAAAGGATGCATTGCCCAATTCTTGCTCGAACCCTGTAGCACCATACCACTCTGCGAATCATTGATGACGAGGCCAAAACTGGATGACCCAGGAGAGTTACCATGTTCTGCTTCCTCTCGATGCTTGTGCGCGTGTCGATGATCGGGTTGTTGCTTTACTTTGGAGCTAACCCCATCCATTTCTTCCGTCTGTAGTGATATCATCTCATCTGGGCGGCTAATGGCATCGCGGTAGATCTGAAGGATGGCTTTATCCAGTGCACCGCTTGTGTCCGCTTGCTGCAGTGTTGCATTCGATGTTTTCAGGATAGCCGAAGACTCCGCCGAAAAGGTTAGTAAAGCAAGAAGATTATCTTCATCAGTGCGACATATCTGAACCCACGGTTTCTTGATCGTTTCCGCTTCCTGTAAGCACTCTGCGTGCTGGGCAATCAGTGTATCGATGTTATCGATCGACGTTCTAGTTTCATCCGATGTTTCTGCCTCATTTGGTTGTGGGTTACGGTCCACTAAGGTTCGTTTATACATCACCATGTCGTTGTTGCGGCTAAAACATCCAATGAACTCGTTGCCTACCACATCCTCATCCTTTGGTTTTGTGGCATCGTCTGCTGCTTTTCCCTTTGGACGGAATCGTTTAGAAGAGCTTTCTGGCTCCCGATTGTCTTCCATTTGGCCGCTAACAGAGCTGGCATCGTGCGCCAAGTTGAACATTGTTTCGGAGTGATCGAGAAACCTTCGGATCGTTTCACTGTTGAACGCAGGCTGTGAAAGCATCTTTCTCATGCTCGGTTGTTTCACGAGAAGTAACTCCTCATCGGTGCGCATCAGGGCTTGCATCTCGCGTAGCTGCTGTGGCAGGCGGTTGTCTTGTGATCGTTGCATCAGCACCGTACCGGTGTGCTCCAGTACTGCTCCAATTACTTGCGGGGATACGATCTGCTCCTGCGAAGGGTGTCGCGACCGCTGGGCATCCTTCTTCGGTGTTGAGGGAAGCTCCACAATTGGATCAGCATCTCCCGTCGGTAGCACGTAGCAGATATCACTTTCGAACGAATCGGACGAGAAGCTCAGCTCGGACAGTGGAGAGGGTGGACTGTAAAGGTCGAGATCATCACGGGAATCTGCATCATGAGGCACCCAGTTGTCGGAAAGATTTTGAAGTAGACGACGGGCCTGATCGATGAGTGGATCTTCGTCGTGTGCTGGCGCACGGTTTTCACGATTGTTCTCCATCAATCCCGATGGCTTCGTCGAACGGAGCTTTATAATTTTGATAACATAAATTCAGAGAACAATAATTATTTTCTGCAACCAGACATTCCAGCGGTTCTTCTTGAAAACTACCGCGAAGCTTGCTGAGATCGGAGCTGTTTAAATTTCCGTTCAACCATAGCTTGCTTTGATTTCTTCGATAATAAGTAAAACCTAGAAAGTTTATGTGAAGTCGTTGCCCAGCTCGGTCCCGGTTCCACGAGGGATGGATTCTTTTTTAATTTAACGGCTGTTTGATCTTTGCGCCTTAAGCTCTATCGTCAACACCCTCTGACGGAATCCGCGCGAAACATTGAGACGCCCCCCCCCCCCCCTTCTTGCACGGCCCCAAAGACCTCCACCTATTCTTTGCTCTTTACGCAAGAATTTATTTAGCAGCCAATACAGGCCGATGAACGAATAGATTTATCTTTCTGAAGGAGCCAAATGTCCAGGATGGTAGCCAGCCAAAGGACCACAGAATGCGATCACTAATCAGTCAGAGTTTGGTAAAGACGCCGAGCTGCGCAAGTACTGTGTAACTCTAAAACAGGAGATTCATCATGGTATTGCTGAGCTATAGGATTCTACGATCATGATCGAAGATTCTCGAAGATCAAGACGATCGGCAGTTTATTTGCATAAAGGAAAATAAATGGATGATAGATAAATAATGGATCTTTCCACCATCGGCGCATCATCATCTTATCCTTCATCTTTTGACCCCTTGAGTAACGAACGATATGTACTTGTCCTTTGTCATGCGCAAAGTCAATAAGCTTTGATTCCTTGCCGGAACTACGTTGGTTCTCTTTACATTGTAAGCGATGATTGAAGATGATTACACCATGGTGTAGCACTGGGACGCAATTTATCGTCCACCGAAGATAAAAGGGATTATTTGTTTAGTGAAGTATCACAAATAGAAAACAGTCTATTTGTGGAGTGGAGTCTGGTGAATAATTGCAGAATTCACTAACAACCGTCTTACAACGTATTTGCAATGGAGAAAAGCTTCGTCAGTGAATGATCACATGATCTGGAATGCTTTCAGTGTTCTTTTGGAGCAGTTCAATTTGCTGCTACGCCGAAGCATTCACTCACCGGGCCAACGATTGCTGACGGATGGCAGTTCGTTGGCTGCACTTTCACGTTCTTTTCCCAATTGGCATGCTGATTCCGGTTTGCTGGTCCCATTTTTTCCCCTGTTGCATTTTTGTTCTCTTGAACCTTCTCGTTCTCTGCTCGCTCCGAAAAATACTATACCTTGGTTGGAACGGTTGGTTGATTTGTAAAGCAAGAAAAAAAGGTCATCCAGATATGAAGA
>NC_064877.1:22755000-22757500 GCF_943734665.1 Anopheles aquasalis | reverse complement strand
CTCTCGAGGTCGCTACAAGCCTCACGGGAAGCAACGAAGGAGATTCGTGTGCGGGGGTGCTTCGGATGGCCAGGAGGCAGTTCACGCAAGTGGCCTGAAGGGGGCCAAAGCCCTGGGATAATCCTCGCAAATCATCCCCAAAGCTCCATTCTGGGAAGCGTTGACCGCATTTCGTGCGGTACTGCACCACCACCACCACTCCTTGGTTCTCGGTTTCTGATGTCTCTCGTCTGTTAGACATCGTGTCTCTGGTGACCAGCAGCCCTACTGGTGGCCGATGCTCAATACTAGTGTTGTCGTCGAAGCCGCCTCCGTATAAGGCGCTCCCCGCATTGACCGCGAATGGACCACGAATGGACGGTCGCTTAGCGTGCCTTCTTCTATTGCCTCGGCTGCTGGTGGCACTTGTCCCAGTTTCTCCAGTGAGGGCCAGGGTCCAGGGTGCTCCCGAGGAGGCTGAGAAAGGGCGAGACAGACTGGAAAAAAGTATTACACACCACCGTGCATGCTGGCTGCGCTGAAGATGACCCCAGGGTCCAGCGAAGCGATCACAGATCCATCCTCAAGCATCCATTCATGGCCTACTGTGGGATTAGGTGAACGCCGTGGACGTCCCTTGGCGCGGGGAACTCGGATGGAATTGGGCGCATCTTCAAACGATGACAACGTACCACGCACAACTCGGTGTCTTGTGTTTCATCAACGCCATAAACACACATACAGGCACATACAGAGATGCACTGCCGGTGCATATGTGACTCAGGCCATCGGGATGCGTTTTCTCCGTTCTCGGTCCGGCTCGGCACGTATATGCTCCACGACTTCTGGGTGGGTTCATCCATCCATCTCTCACTCTTACGGAAAGTTTGCGATCTTGAGCCCCTTTGCCTTCTCTGTTTGTTCTCTCTCATTCTCTCTGTGTTTTCTCTTGGGCTTGGAGCTAGCGAGCCTCCAACACAAACCAACAAACCACGGCAGCCAGCGACGATCGCAGCGACGACGGAAAAGTTAGACGATTCTGAAGCCAAAACTCTACCTTCGTCGTTTCTACGTCTCACTGCGCACACGCCCGGGGTCAGCAGTTGCGTGCGTTGCCGTGGAGGATGATCAACGATGATCGCGCCATCTCAACGCCACAGTCTCACATATCGCCGGATGGGTGGTGGCGCACCTGCAAAAAAAAAGAGGCAACGAAAAAGGTCGGCAAAGATAGACCATCGATGAAGATGGTGGTACATGGGGTATGTGTTTTCGTTCCTTGTCCATCCTTTGGGGTTCCCGCTGACTGCGAGCCTGGATCGATCAGGCTTTTCGTTATAGGGAGTGACGACCGGAGGGATTTGTGAAGCCCCAAACGATGGGTTGAATCACATCTGTGTCTCTTCGGTTGAGTATTTATGATCTTGAACTTTATGATCTTTGGTTGATGTTGGAGAAATGCATTTCGAGGGATTTATTGGAATTGAATGAAGCAGTGGTTTTACCAAATCTTTTAAACATAAAACAGAAAAGAATGAGAACTGTTTTTTATTAAATTTTCGAGGAGTCATCTAGCACTAGCTTGATATCAAAGCTTTGATAACATTTGAGGAGCAGCAACCGCTAGGTGGTGTTAGGGAATTCAAAATTAATTTCAAATCTCAAAAAGATCTTCTTGGTCTTTGCTAACAGATGCTCTTGTGATCATCAATTAGACCAATAAGTCAGAGATAAAACGAAAGGAGAAAATTTAGTATTTCTTTAGAAGCAATATGTTGAACGAATTTAACAGAAAACATGAATTAATTGGGAAACATTAGAGTGTTTATAAGATGCAGCTTAAAATGACTGACAAATTAACAAGAGCTTATCAGGCGGTCCAATTAAGCACATTTCCATGATCGAGTAGAGTGATCAACTTCATCCGCCACCATGTTTTTATCCATCGCAATCCACGCGCACTTCCCACCGTGCAATAAAGATCGCTGGTTGGTCCCACGTCCCGCGCTTCGTCAAAGTCGTTCTATCATCCGCACAAATCATCCGAACTTTCGCTTCATTCCCGAATGCTCCCGAGCGCGAGTTGCGAGCTGTGAGCTGCTTGCCATCCACACATCATCCATCTGTCGAGTGCGAGTGAGTGAGGGAGCAAGCGATCTCCAGCATAACTCCAATCGTGTGAAACGGAGCGAGATCGAGGCAAAGCAAAATCTTCAGCATCTTCAGCAGCAGCAGCAGCATCGTTGAGGGGAGCATCTTCGTGCAGTACCCGAGCCTTAGCGTTGCGCGCATGTTGATTTGCACCGAGTGCCAGCGAGCCAGCGAGCCAGCGAGCGATCGAGCAGCCTTCTTGGCGAGACCTCCCGATCGTACCGCTTCACTCTGACCGGTACCTCCGTGGCGAACAGACACGCCGCCAGCTCTCCAGCGATCTTTCGATCTCTCTCTCTCTCGTACGTTTTGTTTCCCGAAAATTCCGTGTTTTTAAAACGCAAAAAGCCGCCTTCTGCACCGCCATCCG
>NC_064877.1:22747500-22752500 GCF_943734665.1 Anopheles aquasalis | reverse complement strand
CGACGAGCGCAAAGCTCTCGCGCGCACTGATGGTTATCTTGTTTGTTTTTTGGGGAAGACTAGGCTCGGGTCGCAATCATCTGCCGTTTGTTGGCACAACAGGTCAACCGCCACCGCCACGGGGAACGGTGGTGGTTAAAAAGGGGAACAACCGATAGCCTGGGGGCTTCCTCTTCACCGGGGGCGTCCCCATTTAAGGTGACCGTCAAATTTGCAGCCGAATTGATGGAGTTGTCGGACTCCGTGGCCACCGCATGGGCCGAAAATGTGCGAAAAACTCCCAACCAACTTCTCAAACAATGGAGTTTGAACTGCGGGGAGTGCCTCGTTCCAGCGCGTGGCTCTTAGCTCGCTCGCTCTCTTTCTCCGTCTGGAGAAGAAACAAAAAATGGGGAATCGTCATTATGTTTGACACCGAATAGGCTTGGCCAAACCCGAGAGGCTGGTTAGATTACACCGAGGGAGATGATCTCATTCCCAATTTCCCCCCCTTCGCGGAAAAACATTTTTGGCCTCTCATTAACACGGCCAGAGTCCATCTGTCATTAGTGGCGGTAGTGCGTTAGTGGCTGTGGAGCCTTTTTGCAGCGGACACCACGGGCACCACGGGAGTCCTGCGTCGATCTTTCTAGGCACATTAGCGCCCCGTTAATGGAGGGCCCGTTTGACTTCATCCTAAAATCCATCCATTCGGGCCTAATATGGCGAGCGAGCGGGAGCGCGCACCCGAGAACGGCACGCTTGACACGCTTATCGCGCCTCCAGATGGTTGGGTTCTGGAGGTACCGTTTCGTTCCAGCACTCATACACCGAGAGAGAGAGAGAGAGAGGGGTAGAGCATAATGATTTAATGATGAAATTGCGGCAGTTTTGCGCAAATCACGATCAGCGATCACGAACGCAGCGGACACGCTTCCTTGGGCCGGCGCCGTGGAACAGCTCATAACGGGTGTCGTCTCAACCCGTGTGACGGCGCCGACGATACGATAAGAACGCTCCCAAGAAGCTCGACGTTGAGCCCCCCCCGGGGCGATACGCCGTAACCGTCGCCCGGCCTGGTTTTGGATGAGTTTTTTGGTTTAACGGGCCCGGTTTGGTCCGGGAGTTCATTAGCTGGCAGAGCTGGCCGCCCCTTTCGAAGGTATGCGACCATTTTCCTCCCTCCCGTTCCCGTTCGATGATCCTCATAAGATCGGTGTCACCGATCGGCTCAGCACGGTAGAACTCCACCAGTCACTGCTCGAGTTGCTGATGAAATGCACCGTTTGTCTGCCAGGTGACACATATTCCCGTGGAGATGCGGCCGAAACCACCCGGGAGCCCGTTGCCCGAGGTAATGAGAATAAGGCTGGAGCCATAAAAAAAAAATACAGCGCCCGAGACCATCCGTTGACGAAGACGATCGATCGATTAATCATCGGCCGGAGATGTGATGTGATGATCGCGAGCTGCTCCCGACGCACCACCGGTTCTAGGGATGGTGCGCTCATTATCCAAAAGCGATCGTAAATAGGGTCGCTCCGATCGCCCCAAGGTCCCAGCTGACCTCCAGTTGGCCGGCGAGAGTACAACGTGGACAAAACAAAATAATCAAAGAGATTACGCGCAAAGCTAATTAGTGGAATCCATCGTTCGGACCGATCGATCGAACCGTCATTTAACTTCGGAAGCAGGTGCTCGAGAGGAAGAGAAAGAGGAGCTTTGTCGGCGGCTTTTTTTTTTCACTGGGAGGGAAAGTTTTTGTTTTGTGAATAGATTCCGGACGCGGTCGATCCGCAGAATTCGAACTGCAGAAACCACGAAACCGATTCGAAATCCTCATCGATTCCACGCGGCATTTGATTGATTTTTCCGCCCCAGAGAGTCCGAAAGTAAACGCCCGGTCCGCACACCGAGGACAAGGGAGGAAGGGAGGGTGGAGGACGACATAAGCGGTGATGGCGGTGAACGTTATGCCGCAGCCGGTGCGATGCCGTTTGCCATTTTCTCGTAGTTTGTGCCAAAAGTGAGGGGGAAAAATGATTTATTTAACGGAAAAGACAGGCCTTCATCCAATTTTCCCACCCACCGGGGGGGAAAATTAAATCAAAACCCTTTCTCTCATCGAACGCAGGCGCGCGCGCATTCGATCGCGACTACATCCGTCTTAATACGACTCATTAATCTGCGCTCACCACATTAAAACTCGATGACGACGAGCGCTTGATGGGGTGACGACCACCAACAACTGGGTAGCGCTGGTTAAAGGAGGAGGAGGAGGAGGATTGTTTTTCCGTTTGGTCGCCGGAAAATGGAAATTGGTTCCCGCCTGTGCGACCGCGGATCGCGGAAGAGTCTGGGAAAACTGCCAAGCTAATTGTGCCGAGTGGAGTGGAGTTGGTGAAATGCTAGTTGAAGATGTAGGAGGGGTGGTGGTGGTGGTGGTGGTGGTGGATAAACAAATTTATTTGTTCCCGGACTCTCCCCTGCCCTGCAGCATCCAGCATTGGTCAAGTGGATTAGCTTGGCAAACGGAGATGCCGTTAGTCGGAGTGAAAATGGAAATTGTGTGTCAAGTGGACGTGGAAGCGGCAAGGCCGGTCTCTCTCCCAGGGTGGCCCGACTGCCAGAAGGAATAGGCCAATTGATTAGCGCAAAAAGCCGACCATCGGCTGGTCGTTCGTTGGACGATTTGGTTTTTGACAACTCCATCATCATCATCACCATCGCCGTCGTGCTTCTGTTCACGTGTTCTAGCCAATTAGGTTGTCAAACGGGTGCGCGTTCGCTAATAATGATGATTAGGACTTGGAGAGAAATGGGAGAAGGTTGAGCAGGGCGCGGCCGATGGCCGAGCGAGCCCCTGGTCAGTGGCTTAGTCTTGCTGCTTTGTGCTCTTGTCTTTCGTTGAAGAATCGCGACGTTGAGTTCCAGCGTGATTCATTACTTCGATCGTGACTCACCGATGGACAAGCGACCGGTGGCGCGGGAATGTTATCTGGAAAGTGGGACCGGACGGGCTTGCATTTCTTTCCATAATTCCGGCATGAATCATTGGCAATTCCACGAGCACAATCACCCCGTACGATTTGTTGCGCGTGGTTTATCTACTTCCACTAACGAACCAGAACATCGACGACTGTTTGTTGAGGTAACTGGCACGATGGCGAGTTCAGTCACTGCTGGTGCTGTAGGCGACAGTGTAAAGCTGTTCGGCTTGGGGAAATCTTCGAATTAGAATTCAGAATTCCATCGATTGATTGCTTTGCATTGCGGATAAATACTAACTAGAGAGAATAGAAACTAGGGTAGCATCTACACTATGTGTTCGAATTTAAACTGACGAATAACTGACATTTAATATTACGTCTTGTTCCCTGAATACAACCTCTTTTAGTGCAGAGGATTTAGAAGCAACAGAGACTGAGCTTAGAACATCAAAAACATACTGTACAACGGCATATAGTTAACGACTTGGACATTACTGTTTTTTGTTTTCTTCTTTAAACTAACCATTACCACTCCATTCACTCCCCTCCTCCGTTGTTAACAACTGTAGATGGACAAGAAACACTTTGATGTTCTTTATCCGACATCTCATTTGCTCGCTACGAAAACTTGATGGACCATTAGCAGCATCTCAACGCGGCCTTATCGCCGGACATGATCAACGCAAACCCCTTTGCGCCCGTGGTTGTTGCCATTACCGAATTCCATGTCAGGGTCCCGGCACTTCGGAATCGGCACAGCGGATCGGAGAGCCAACAACTCACCACATTCGCCATTCGCTGTACCATGCATCTCCATCTGTTCCACAAGCAAACCCGGCAAAGTACACGGCGTGGCGTGAGCTGCACGCGACCCCTATACCCACCGTAACTGTACTACGGTTCGCCTCTTTCGCATACCCACCTCACGTAACCCACGAAAACAGCAGCACCGGCAGCGAGTCAGTTCTCCGTCAGAAGAATAGCAAGGAACGGCCGGAGAACGAGTCTTGCGCCACGCCACACCGAATTAGCGGCGCCTTTTCGGTGCGGGCGCGTGAAAAAGGTCAATAGAACTGTTTAGCTGTTCACGCGTTTTTGGGGCCCGCTTTTCCTACAACTGGAAAAACTGGCTTCAAAGCTGGCAACTGGGGGTCTCCTCCATGTGGTTTTTGTTCTGGATCGCAAACAGAACAGAAACCGGACCGGGCTTCTGGGCTGGTTCTTCCTCTGAACACCTTCCAGAAACCGATTCTTCGCTTCACGGTTGAGTGGCAAGGCACTGGTTACGGGAGCTAGAACGTGGACCAAGTCGTGCCCCCCAAAAAGATCGTGTGGCCAAAAAGTTCTCGCTCAAAAGTGAGGTTAGGTGTTGGAAGGAGCTGAAGCAGAAGATGATGGTAATCGGCAAGCGCCCGGTGTCATTCGCCTTCACGTCGACCACGTCGCCACCGTCGCCGTCGTCGTCGTCGTTCCAGAACGGTTCCCTCCTGACCGACCGCCGTAACGTCAATAATTGCCAGAAATGCGCAAAATCCAACTCCGCTCCGTTTGCCTTTGGACTGGGCTGGCAACGGAACGCGACGAAAGGTCCAGAACACAACCTACAGAAGCGATTAAAAGTGGTTCTTCTGCTGCCTCCCGAGGCCTCTCTCTCTCTCTGCCAGGGCCGTGGAGTGGTCCATGGGGAATGTCTTCTAGGGCTTGAGCTTAGGTGCTGCTGATCACGACGATCGCTCGATGGCCCCGTTTTTATGGCTTCCAACTTTTACGATCCACCTGAACTCATCCTCCCCCCACCGGTCCTCCCCGATCCCCGATTACGAGATGGGTTTCGAAAGAGAATCATTAAATCATTGATCGCCCGGATCGGTCAACCCCGCGAGCGTGGCAGCAGTTCCGGGACTGGCATCCAGTCGCCTCGTATGATGCACCATACCGGGCATCCGACGGAGATGGTATGATCTCACGTCAACAACTCCTCCACATCAAGCAAGATCACATTTCCCACCGATCACACACCGAAGGGTGAAT
>NC_064877.1:22707500-22742500 GCF_943734665.1 Anopheles aquasalis | reverse complement strand
TTTGTTTACAGCCCCCAATAGTGCCCGAACCGAGCGTCATGTGTCTATCTGCTGCTTCGCGCTCGCGCGCGTTCAGTTGCCACTCGCATTGCCATTGGTTTTCGTTGTTGTAGGAACTTTCTGCTGGGCACCTTCTTCTAGCTTCTCAAACACCCATCCGCCCTGGCCATCAAACTGCAGGATATGGGTGTGGAATTTCCTGTAAGACGATGAAGAGAAGAAAGTTGAAAGCTATTGAGGAAAAGCCCTGGCTCTAACTCAAGGATCAAGCGACACTCACCACAGCGTAGGACGATGAGTGATGGTCAGAAGCGTAATGTCCATGGATTTGGCCGTTTCGTAGATGCAGCTTTCCACATCGATCGACACGGCACTGGTGCACTCGTCCAGCAAGGCGTATTTTGGTCTGGAAGGAAGAAAGCAGTCCTTTATTACTTGAAGAAATGAACGGCAAATCTCGTGATCCCTTACCTATGGTAGAACAAGCGAGCAATGGCCATGCGCTGCTTTTCGCCACCGGAAAGTGTATCCTTCCAATCGCGTATTTCATCGAAGCTATCCCTACGGAGTGGAGAAACGAAGAGAACGGTGTTAACGAATAAAAGAACGAGCTCCCCCCGCCCCATACCTGTCAACGATATGCTCCAGGGAAACCATACGCATGATTTCGCGCAGCTGAAACAATGTGATCTTTTTCGCCTCCATGTCCTTGCGCGTATCGGGATAGATGACCTGATCGAGCAGCGTACCGCAGGACATGTACGGTCGCTGCGGAATGTAGAACATGCTCGGTTTGCCCTCGAACGCTCGCGGAATCCGCAACGTGCCACCGTAAATAGGCCAGAGACCGCTCAGGATGCGGAACAGGCTCGACTTGCCACACCCATTCGGACCCGTGATGAGCAGATGCATTCCGGGCGCGATCGTGAGACTTATGCTCGGCACAACGATGTCACAGTTTGGTGTCACCACCGGGACCTTCTCCAGCGAGATGGTGCTATCGTTCGGATCGTCCGAAAACACGATACGTCCCTTGGCGATCGGTTGACCATCGCGGAACTCCAGAATACCGTCCAGATTGCGATCCTCGGTGTAAAGGGTCGTTTTGCGATAGATTCCACGGTTCACCTCGTCAAACACCTCGAACATACCGGCCACACGGCTCGTGTAGCCGGCCAGTGCGACGATTTCCTTGTACGATGACATCAGGCGCTCGATCGCGTCCGCTCCGCTCAGCAGCAGATTGCGGGCCGTCGTAAAGTACTGCGTCCGTTCGCTGACACCCTGTTCGTCCGATTTGATTAGATTGGTGTGCTCCGGTGTGGTTGGTCCATTGGCCCCACCGACCGTAAGGATGGGAAGCGACACCATCACCATGCCCGTGCCCGACCACACGTACTTCATGAAGAACTGCTCGAGCATAATGAACCACAGCTTCTGTGTGAAGATCGAGTTCATCTGCGTGACCAGCCGGGAATATGCTTCCTGTAGCTGCGAGTGTTCCACCTACAAAAGGAAGAGGACGCATTAGTTGGAGCGATGCACACGTGACTGCTAAAGAGACGCACCTTATGGCCCCCGTAGAACGCAATCTCTTCGGCGTTGGTGATGATCTTCGAGTGTACGTGGCGCAGATAGCCCGTCCGGTTAGCTTCCTCGGCCACCAGCTGGCCAAACTTGGGCGACACTATCCGCAGAATGTGGGCAGTCGTTCCGATTACCACGGTGGCGAGGGCCGGTCCCATCACAATGTTGGCCTTCATTCGCCGGGACGAGCGGGCCATTGCGATGCCGATCAGCAGCAGATCGAAGCACGGTTTCGTTAGCGAACTGTACAGATGGGCCACCGAGCTCGAGAAGGTCGAAATATCGTCCGTCAACCGGTGGTCCGCGTTCTCTATCCGTCCGTCCAGGTTCGATACCTTATAGTACGTCTCGTTCTTGAAGTACATCTCGTACGCATGGCTCACCAGCCGGGTTCTGTGTGGCAAAGAGAGGAAACATAATAAATCATTAGCTGTGGATTCGCAGCAACATAAAGATATCGCGATCGACTGCGAATGCGTGAAGGAAGGAAAAGTTATGAATCAATTAACCGATTAACGTCTTGACCCTCGAGCGCATGCAGTTTTTCGAAGGCTTTCAAGCCTTCAAGTTGCCGAAAAAAACCAGTTCCCTGATCTCGCACCAAATGTCAAGCGACGTCACCGTCAGCGACGCCTGTTTTAGGCGACACTATGATGGCGCACGCATGGGACGGAGGAGGAAATTATATGGCACCCACTACCGGTCGGCCGTCTAACGCAGATCGGATACACAGCTTCTAGTTGCTTCCAATCCACTGACCTCAACGGCCAGCGCTTGGAAAGCATATCTTTGCGATCGAGCACCCGCTAGCAAATGACGCAGATCTGGCAGCCTTCGATGGAAAGATTCGACCTAAAGCCATCAGGCCTGCGACGCTTGCGGCACCACTTTATCCGTGCAGCATCAGTCCGTGGGTCTGGGAAGTCCCTCCGCTCCGATCGAAGACCGGATAGAAGAAGATGAAAGGTTGGACGAGCCACAAGCGCCACTCTCTAGTGTCCGTGCCTTGAAAATGATGTGCGACCATAACATTTCTATGAATTCTGGTTTTTCGCGCCCTCCGTAGATCCGCGCTCGGATCGCCAAGCAAGGTGAACGGGATTCACCCTAGATCGATGTACGCTCGGTTCGTGGCAGTGCTTTCGCAACTTTGGTTACCAGAACTGCGCTGCGACAGCAGCGGGTTTGCCGTTCCGATGGCTAAAGAATGCAGAAGACCTTGCTGCGAGAACGTTGCACGGCAGCCTTTTCGGTTGCTTTTAGGGTTGCATGGTGGGCTTGCTGTGGTCTAAAGCTGGCTAGAGGAACCAGTAACGACGACGACGGGTACCGATCGATCGCGGTCTATCGCAAGAGGCCGTTTGCTAAATCGAGCGCCAAACTTGTCCCACGTTCTTGTGGTTGGCCAACAAGTTTTGCCATTTCTAAGCACAGCACAGCGGAACCACGGAACAGCATGCGGCCCTTCGAATGTTGCAATGTTTGCTCGGTTTGTCACGTTTTATGCCAACCAGCTATCCTCTCCGTGGATCGGATTGGTGGTCTGTCGAAGCACGAAAGGCTTCGAAGAAGGATTGCAGCTGTGGCCAATTGTGCAATGGGGTGGCCAAGGTGGCCGAGGCGGAATACAACCAGTTCGCAGTTGTCCGGAAGGTCTGAAAGGCCGCAGAAAGCCTGAAGCATTCACTTCTGCTCAAAACCGGCACTAAATTCCATTCTGGCGCTCTGGTGCTGGTGGTGGTGGTGGTGCATAAATGCAACATAAATCTTCCCCTGGATCAAACCATCGAAAAGCATCATAAATTCGATTAATGTTATCAATAAATTTAAACCGTAAACTTCGCAGGTGGTAGCACATCAACAAAAACAATACCTCATCAGGCCCCTAATCTGGCTCCCTCACCTTTGATCACTGCGCAAAGTCCATTGGCTTTGGGTTTTTAATGGTTTGTGATCTGAAAATAACACGGCCTTTATCGACACGTAATAGTCGCTTAAGCTCAGCGCGCCACGAGAGCACGAGCCGAGCAGCTGAACCACCCCACCGACGGAGAAGCAAAAGTTCTTATCGTAATCTCAGAGCGTAGATTGCAGCGCAGAGGTCACCGAGAAACAAACAGAAGCGCTAATGCGCCCATCGCGTAATCGATGTGAAATTGCTGGTTCATCGTGGAGCAGTACCTCAAAGTCCGCGATTCTATCGGCGGTACAGCACGCTTCATGGTTGTTCCCGGTCGCGGAACACGTTTTGTGACGTCAGCCAGCGCTGTATACACACAATGAGATACGAGATTATCTGGCTTATTGTTAAGGCGCAGGGCCACGATAGCAACTTTACGCTTAGAACTGTTTAAAAGAGGGAAATAAAATAACTAAAGTTACTTGAAATAATGATGCTAATGTGGCCATGCATCTTGTATTTGTGCCAGATTGTCTGGAAAGAAAGGCCCCTTGAGCTTGAATGTTTCAGGCGATCTTTGTGTGAATTTCAAATATCGGCAGACTATATTTTTTTCGGAGCATAATTAAAACTCAGAATAATAAAATGGCAAGGATGGTAAGAGAAAAATGAGCGAAATGACATTTCTCATTGAATTTTACACTCTGGATTTCCAGTTTTTCAGAATCTGACCTAAATCTCATATTGTGACCACAGGAAGGGAGATTAGCTGCTCATGCTATCCTCGCAGTATACTGGCAAATGCAGAGTTTTCCAGCAAAAAAAAAAACAATCACCCCAGACTTTCTCTTACCACTTTGCGCTCCGCCATAAAAAGGCAAAAAACTGGGCGGAAGCTGAAAAAAAAACATTCAAATGACTTTTTGCGGTGTAAAAACCAAACAAATGATCGTCACCGTTCCACGCGTGGCCCCAGTTGAACGCCTTCGCTAGCCTTTCTCTAACCGCGAAGCAGCCAATTGCTCTCATTACCGCACCGGTGCGCCCGGTTGTTGGCCACAGTTTGTTACTCTCGAGGGCGGTTACGTCAGGTCCGATGGTTTGATAGCCTCTGCCATCGCACCCGCTAGTCGTTCGCATCCCGCACACATACCGAAGGTGCACTTAAGTGCGAATGTGGACACCGCTCCGCACGCGGTTAATGAGTTTTCCTTAAACGCCCCACAAAGTCTCCATCCCCTCCCCGCCCGTCGTACTTACCGGAACGCCAGGGCCAGCTTGTTCTCCAGGTAGCGGATCATTGAGTTGATGAAGGTGGCCGGGATCGCGATGCCGAACCACTTGAGCAGCATCAGCACAAAGTTCCGCACGTCCTTGCGCACGATAAACTTCACGATCGCACCCTCCATTGAGGCGACGTAGATGCTGAGAAAGGTACGCGACACCAGGCAAAGCGTATGCACCGCCAACAGGCCAGACTCCTCGCACAGGAAACGCGGCACCATGATGGCAATCAGTTGCCGGAGTTGCACGAGAAAGGCCAGATTGAGACCGGGCTGGTCGCGCTTCCGTTTCTTCGCATTTCGCTTCTCGATGATGATCTGTTCCTTCTTCGCCTCCGGGTCTTCCGGTGGCCGCTTGGCGGTGGGCAGGTTGTTGTTTTCATTGCGACCAGTAGGGGAGTTGCACTTGTCACTGGCGGTGGGTGCGAGCTTGGCCCGTACGACCGGATACGTGAGCCGGAGGCAGTACAGTGCGATCGCACCGGAGATCAGCCCTTTGGAGACGAGCTCGCGCGAATAACCGAAGCCCTCGAGCGTGTCGAAGGACTTCTTCGCAAACTTCGATATAATGGTCGGCATTTCGTCGATTCGTCGTTGTGGTTTTGCAGCGGAACACAGCGTCCTGATGGCATGCAGCTCCGGGCACCGCACCACATTCGACAATCACTTAACCGTCGTACCGCGGTACCGGTATCCGGACACGCCGCTCCGTCCACTCACACACTCGGGCACACAGACGCACACGCACTATTGATGTTGCTTGATAACGATCGACACACGGAGCATTCAGCTCAACCCATCATCTGCCGAGGAGAACGAAGGCAACGAACGTAAGAGAATGGAGTTCCGGCAAAGTTCGCTGCTGTTGTTGTTGTCTTGTACGTCGCGGAATGCCAGAAAGCACTGGATCGTGGAGTGGATCATCGTACACGAAATCCAGTTAGCTTTGATCATGACCAGGAGAAGGAAGCAAGACCGGAGGCGCACGGAGTACTGAATACCAGGTATCCCCGTCCCCTGACAGTGACAGACACACGGTGCAAGGTCGTCACCGAAATGTGTTCCGAATTGTATTGCTCGCGACGCCAATTCCAGTTTCACGCCGGTATCTCGGATCGGACCCTCCGGTATCTGATCCTCCTACCCATTCCCGGGTGTGCATGTGTGTCTGTGTGTTCCTGCTTACGCTCCCATGACGCTGGACCACCGAATTCACATGCCCTTGGCACAGTTTCGGCCACCTCGCGCGTTCGCGAAGAAGTCCAGCAGCATAGAACATCACCATTGGGGGAAGGTATAGTGTCTTTGTGTGCACCACGATCACCACGACGACCACCAGTTGCTCAGTCCTTGAGTTGAGGCGAGTGCACTTGAATCGTTGCGTCTGCAAGTACCCTTCCCTGGGTACAGGGCCACAGCAGAACCGTTCACCGGGAGTTCGTTTAGTTTTTCTTTGCGGACCCAAAAGAAAGCCCGTCGCTGGACATTACCGACACTGGGACACCGTAATTCAAGGATTAATGGTGACCGTGGAACAATCAACGATCGATCACTCACGCACACTCAAACACTCTGCAGATTGCAGGAGAGAAAGGCTTTCCGATACCGGTCTCTGATCCAGGTGTACTGAAGGGACCCTAGTGTGCCCGTCCACCGTCCAGCCAACGGTACAAACGTGACGATCGCACGTTGTGGACATTGTGTGTTGGGGATCGAGCGATAAGGGACCGCGATCGTGACGGCGTTGTCGGCGAGGAAGGAAAAGACAACAAACAAAGACGACATTGTCACTTCCAAAAGCGCTGCCGGTTGACTTCTGGTTTGGATGCCTTGGCCGGTATCGCGGAAGCATGCCAAGCGGCTCGACGAAGCGCACGTCAAACCGGCATCGGCCGTTTTGTCGGGTGGAGGAGATGGCCTCCGAGTGACGCGAACCCGTCGCGTTGCCATTTGGCGAGAGGCCGCGACACCACCTCCACCTCCAAGGGGACAAATGAGCGTTCGCTTCTTGCTCCTCGTCGTCAGGGGCCAGGCTGCTGGTGGTGGTGGTGCGCCGGCAGCGGCTACCTTTGTTTGTTGCCTTCTTTACGCTCCACTGCCCACATACGCCGCATCAGCAGCAGCAGCAACAACAACAACAGTCCCGTACAATGGCGGCTCTCTGTGTGTCAGTCGGTTGATGGTGCCAAGCCAAGCCAACTCCAAGCTTATGCAAATGGATGGCTGGCTGGCTGGGGCTGGGTGGTTGTGTGTAAGCATAGCGATGGCCCTGGATGGCGGTGCTGCATGATGGCCAACAACAATGGTGCATCGGTACAATACAAGCTGTACCGAGCTGAGTGCGCATGCCCACTGGCAGCGGCAGCATTGGGGAATACACTCATGACATGGCTCAATCTCTCCGCTCGTTGAGCTGTTTTATGTTGTTGCCGGAGCACAATCGCGACACACGATCCGATGACGAGCAGGTTACGTTATGATCCGTAACAAAAGCAACTAAAAAGCGAAAGCAGTTGTTACACTTGAACCATTCAAGCGGTTCATCATCACGAGAAGTAGTCTGGAGTAACGACGAATACAATCTCTTTTTGTGCACTATTCATCGATCGGTCAGTACGCTTTGGAAGATCCGGTGCACTTCAAACCGCCCTGGAGGAAAGATGCTGCTAGATGAACCGTGCCCAAGGGATCATGATCAAGTGTTCCTGTTCGTGCCGCGAGAGCCTAGAGAGGTCAAATACCTCGTGCTGGCTGCACTCCTCGACCTTTACTGGAGCCTATCGGAAGAGTATAGAGTTCCCTCAGAACACGTTACACAACCGGTTGCGACGCGACGAAGAAAGAGAAGAAATTCACTGTCTAGGTCGTCCACCGGAAAGGTCCGGTTTTTTTTCCTCTCTCAGATCCACCACTCGCTTGCAAACAATTAGCCCCGCACGAGAGTGCTTCTCATCTTAAACAATGACCTCTGCTCCTCTTGGGGCAGTTGGTGAGTCGCGAGTATGCGCCCCGGTAAATCGTGCCAGTTTGCGCACCACAACACCAATGACCCCAAAAAAGGTGAGGACTTCACTTGATCGATCGTATGTCATGGCTGGTCATGGTGAACCGGGCAGTTATCGGTTTAGTTGTTACCCAGTCCAGTGGAGATGCTTGCGTTGGTAAAGATCGTATGGCGTGATCGATGTCGATGGACGATGACCCTGGGACCACAGCTCGTGAGCCACGCCCTAGGTACTGTGCATGAAATGGGGCCAGACTGATAAGCCAATAATTACACGATCCAAGTGCCTAGGCGGCCATGGCGGTAGCAGCTGCTAGGGAGCGAGTCTCGTGTGCCAACGCGACAACAATCAAGGCGCCTATTTCCGCGTGGGGCGTGATAAGGAGTTTTGTTAAGGGTTGCTTGCTCCGTTGCGTTGCGTCATCTTTGTGTTGGTGTGGAGACCTTTTCCTTCCAACTAACTGAAGTCGCTCGAAGAGGAAGAAGGAGGATCTTTGTCCACAATCAGGCGAGGTAGTTCTAGAATTTGATGGCTGATAATGTGACCCACTTCTGACAGCTCATCGGAATCATAATCAGACAGTAACAGAGGTTGAGCTGAAGCCATTCGATTCGATTAGGCAAACAGCTTGGTCAATATTGACCATCGTACATCACGTCGTTCGCGTGATGACATGCACAGTCCGACCAATATCGAATTCAATTATTCGCGCTTGTGACCGACGAGTGCTTAGCGTTAAGATCTGAGAGCGCCTAACAATTCGAATACATTGTAAGGGACTTTATCGCCTGATCGTGAAGCTGTATAGACCCCTGTCTGTCACTCTTTCGATAGCCTCGCGTCACGACAATCAAACGCTAAAAGCATATTTCCCCATCGATCGATCGACAGTACCGTGATTTGCCTTTATTGTACCTAATTGATTTACGCCCCAGCCACCATTGACCCCGTGGACTGTCGGTACGGGTTAGGGGCCTCGCCAACAAACACAAACACAACGATCTCTAGTCGAAGGTCTATCTCACACCTTACCAGAGACTATGGGGAGCTTCGTGATTTCTCCCGTTGTTTCGCACCACAATTAAATGCAAATCGACTCCTCCTTCTTCTCAAGGGCTCCGCAAACTCAACTTCCTGGGACTGGTCCCCATACTAGGGCTTCAGCCAGCCCGTCAGACAATTTCCGAACATAACAATTACTACCAGCCCATGCCGCGAGTAGTGTCTTAGAATCGTCGTCGTGACGATCACGATCACCTTCACCCACCTCGCAGCATCGCGAGGCACAGTCCTCCGTCCATGCGCTGCCGTAACCTTCAACCTCAGTCGGTGCTCGCTGCCAGTGCTGCCGTCATATGTCGACCGTCCGCCTGCCAAACTAACCCACTAACTAATGGTAATGGCCGCCGGCGGCAGCGTCACCGGCGTTGCGTTAATTATTTTTTTTGGGGAGAGCCATTTCGACGCAAATTGTGTCTTTCGACGCCGAGCTTCCAGCACAATCGATGGTGCGCGAGTGGCGCGAGACGAGGCGTTCAAGGTTCGGCGCAATTAGAAACTTTCCACTCAATGCACGGCGAGCCACGTGAGCCAAAGCGATTAGCCTTGCCGCGATCCTTTTTCAATTGCTCCATCTTGCAGCAAAACACGCGGTTGGAGATGGCTTCTCGCCACTTCACCGGCACCGTGGTACTGGAGCCCGTTTGCATTGACCACCGCTAACCTTTCGATGGAAACGAGCCACCAGTGCCACTTATGACGACGATGGCGATGGTGGTGACTGTAGTGGCGGCATCATCGTCCTCATCGCCGTCATCTGGTACAGCTTATCGCTCATTAGGTCGGCCGTGTTTCTCCGTCAGGTTTTATTGCTTTTTATATATTTGCCAGCCCTTACTCCGGGGCTCAACCGAACGACCGCAGACGCTAAGTACCTGGTGTTATTCAACAATCCAGACGTACATTTATTCACGCGAATACGTGGCGATTAACTGCTTTACCACCATTTACTGGCCGGTCCCAGTAAGGGATTAGTACGCAGGTGTATTCTCCGATAACAGACTATCACCTTTTCGCGCTGGAACTGGCTTTGTTTTTTGCGTAAACCTCGCGTTCTGTTCGATTGATAAAGCGCACGATCATCAAGCGACCTTTGGTCCTGCCGGGAACACGCGTGATCCGATTGCTGCTTGGGTTCTGCTTCTTGTTCGAGAATATTTCCGAAGCGCTTCGCTGGATGAGCCACACTCTAACCTTGGGCTGAGGAGCCTGTTGGGCCTGCCTACTCCAGCACCACTAGTGCCATGTTGCGCAAGACATTAACCACGAGTACTGCTGCTGGTGCTGCTGTGGTGCTGTGGCTATTGCACAGAGCCCAAGCGAGAGAGAGGAAGCTTGCCAAAGGCCATCATCCATTACACAGCACCACACACAGGCTGTACACCAGCGCAAACGATCGTTTGTTAGCCGTTAGCCGTTAGGCGACCATGCGGCTAGTGGAGCTACTCGAGAAAGACAGAGAAGGGGGGAGCCAGGTAAATGGTAAATATCATTACACATGTTTCGCAATCGACACCTCCAACGGTGGTGGTAGGGCTGCAGCACCACATGTTGGTGCTACACAATGTCTACAAAACCGAAAGACTGAATGGCTGCAGGCGATCTCCTGCTGCTTAGGTTTGGTTGATTTAACCACAACAACCGGGAGGGAGCTCTAAGGGTGTTGCTGCGGCTGCGACAATCTAATTCTGCATCGACTGTTGGTGAGTCAGAAAGGTAGTAGGCTGATGCCACTGAATATCGAGAGCTGCACGATCGTGACATTATGCAGTCCACCACATTGTCCTGAGAGCATAGTTTTCAAGCGATTTTTGTGGTTTCATCGATTCCCTTACGTTTTGTAGCATCATCAGCGAGACTTTGCTCACAAATACCGTGCTCAGACAGATGATCTGTGATTTCAGCTGGACAGAGTAGCCATATTTAGGCATCCTGTCTAGTCTACTCATCGTTCTCAACGTTTCTCGTCTCAACAAACAAAAACTCAAGCACAACGTTTGGCTTCTTACAAACTCGTTTTCGGTCAACTCGAGTGTTCGGTAGCGCAGAGAATTGCGGCAAGACTGTTTTGCACCAAGTAGCCATTGCCCTAGTAACGGCCGCGATCATGCAGCAACAAACAAACAGGAGTAAACCAGTTATCCCTGGTTCGGTGGCCCGTGCGCTCCAAGCGCACCAAACCAAAACAAGAAACAAATGCAACCGGAGTTGGTGGAGAAACGCACGGTGCAGAAAGAATGTTCCCGGCCTGGCCTGGAGGGTTACGGTCCACCACCAGCCGTCAGCGCACCTTTTTGGTCGTGTTTTACTCTCAATATTGTGCCACATTCACGACTTTTGCGGGCTTTCACTTCTCATGCTTCACGGAGCGCGCACTCCATTCTTGGCGCATCACATTCTTGTGCGACCAATCGCACAATGGCTGCATGTGCAGCAGCACCACACAAAGCACAGTTCGAAAATGGGAACACACGCACAAACACACGCGCACACACTATTTGAGCAGCTGGAAATGCGTCATCCGCGCGATAGGAAACCAGAACGTGCGAACAGACTGGCGGGAGAATCGAGATAAGCAAGCACAACGGTCAGCACAACGGGGAGCTACTTTGTACAGCTGTTGGCAACTGCGCTCCTGGCTTCCTGGCTTCCTGGCACTTTCTTCGATCACGGCACACACGTACACGCGCACGCGTCCGCAGACACTTTGGTGCATCCACAACAAAGAGACACAACAAACGGCGAACTACCGACGACGAGAGTGCACTGAGCGAGAGTGCAAGCGACAGTCTCCACAGCTGACCATCAAGTCAGCCGTCAGGACGAAGCGAAGGGGTGGCGCACGTGTGCGTGACCAGGCGCCCCCACCTCAATTCCTCCCCTCATCCCATCACAAGATGCACACAAATCGTTCGCCAACCTTCCGGCCGCCTACTATAATCGTCGTCGTCGTCGTCGTCGTCGTCGTCGTAGAAAACTCGATGCTCGATTCTCGACTGAATCAACAACGCCGCGGCCTACTTGTTTGTGCTGTGGCGGTGGCTGCTGCACTGAAATGGTATGTATGTTGGCTTTCGCGTTTCGCCCTCGAACGCATGCACCCCCCCCCCCCCCCCCCCTTCATGTCAATTGCGTGTAATTGTGACCGTACCGGTGGTGGTAGTACTGGTACTCAGTGTATGGCGTCAACATCAACACAACCAGCAGGCAGCTGGAGCAGCAGCAGCAGCGGCGGCGGCCGATCCACAAAACGGACGAAGCACGCACGGTGGCGGAACGAAGCACGCACGATGGACCGATGGCCGAGGAGAACAAGGATGGAATGAGCAAGCAGAGCGAGTACCACTGCGGGAAGGGAGATAATAATGTTCGTCGTGTTGTGTACCGAGCACGTTCGCGTTGTGGTCGTCGTCGTCGTCGTCGCTGGTAGTGAGTCAGTACCAGATGCTGGAAGGCCCCCGGGGGGAGCCAGGTAATTGTGGGTTCCTGATGCTCCTCCTCAACTTCTCAACCCGCTCTTTCTTGCGCTCCGAGGGAGATCCAAAGAAGGAGCAATTTGTG
This sequence comes from Anopheles aquasalis, assembly GCF_943734665.1. Classification (NCBI taxonomy): domain Eukaryota; kingdom Metazoa; phylum Arthropoda; class Insecta; order Diptera; family Culicidae; genus Anopheles; species Anopheles aquasalis. The sequence continues at coordinate 22,730,105 of NC_064877.1, read as the reverse complement.
AACGTGCATTCGCCCGGACCAGCGTGGCTGGCCAGATACACAAAACAAACGCGTGCTTGTGTGTGAACTGATGGGTACGCACGCGCGCTCGCACCCGAGAAAGAGAGAGAGATTGTGGTTGCGTACCGTGGATATACACGCATCCGCGGACTGCCGCCAGCCGATTTGCTGTGGGAAGGAACGGCCACCGTTTGTTGGAGCGATCGATGATGTGCGCCTGTGACACTGTGCCGTGTTGTTGTTACCACGGGAAGAGCACAAGCATGGCGGACGCCGCACTGTCGCACCTTTTATGTTAAGCGGTTAAGCGGCATAACCTTGGGAGTATGCTTCACGGGATTCCATTGGCACTATTACCACGCACAGCTGATTACTCCCCCAAAAGTCCTGTCCCGTAATGGAGCACTAATTAGATTTGTATGTTTTACATCACACGGATCACTCTCGAGTCTGGTGAGTCTGCGAAGCTGCTGGTCGACTGGCTGCGAAATTAGAGAAACAAACAGAACCGACACCGGTTCCCGCACCTCCGGCAGCTGGCGCCATTCGGCGAACACTATTTTTAGCGCCCGACCAAGCCGTTCGCTTACTACTAGAGTTCGCACACTATCGTAGCTCGTAGATGCTGCTGCCGCTGCTGTTCGTGGTGCTGCTGCCGGATGCATTCTGCGCAATCGCACTTTGTATCGTCGGAGGCTAGCGAGAACGACGAGGCGAGTGAGTCTCCCTCCGGGGGCGGTTGGCGGAACGCGCCGTTCACCGCCAGCATCAACACAGAGAAAACCGGCCGGCACACATGGTACGCTTCGCGAAATGTTGCGCAAATGTTGCTCCCGCACCAAAGAACGCTGCGGACAACCGTAGAGCGGTAGCGAGAGCGAATCATATAAACATGCTGCGATGCTTATGCTGCGGACGCTGCCGATCAGCAACATCGGAGAAGATCGCTTTGTGAGAGAGAAGAACAGGGTGTTTGCTTTGGGAGGGGCTGGTGAGTTGGTGGCTAGTTTTGTTGTTATTGTCGTCATGAGAGAACCGCGTGTGATCGGTTCCACCCAGAGGTTCACTTTTTGTAATTTACTGCATCAATTTTTCTTTCGATTTAAATACCTTCTATAAATGAAATACATTTTTTATTGAGCACGAGATATATTTTTAGAAACTCTTAAAAAATAATCCAGAAAAATTAACCACAATACAGCGATTCCATCGTTTTATGCTTTTGAATGTTTTATCAGAAGTAAGCCGCTGAGAGTTGTTCACATTGGTTATAAGAAAACCATAAAGAAATGAAATATTAATGCTAGAGCTAGTGATGGTAATCTTGGATTTCTATTAAGTCACATTCTTTACAAATCCTTGAATCATCAATAAGCTGCATCCTGGCCTGACAATAATTTGCATCCACAGAAACAACACGTGGTCAACCTTGGGTGATACGATGTATCAGCTCTTGCAGGACAGGATCTCGTCATGTTTCCTGAAGAATCAACGATGACATGAAGATCTGTTTTGAAAACTGAAAGTCGACAATCTGCTCGTACTGGTTTGCGCCGTACTGTTTGAAGAGAATCTGTGGTGCAGCTTAATTCTAAAAGCAGAAAAGGCTCATATTCAGATTGAGCATATTTACTCAATCATGTAAGTAATAAGGTGCTAAAATATCTCTTGAACTTTTTAAGTAATTCGAAATATAAAATCAAGCGAATACATGTTTGCCTTTTTCTTATCATTTGTACACAAGACTGCACACAAAAAGCTAGTATTGCGTGAAAGGCGAAATAAGCTTTTTTGTTTTATGCTCTTCATAAAGCTCATGCTAGCGCTTGCGTGCAAGCGCAGCACAAGTTTAAGCACTCAACAACATAATGCACATAACAATGCACAATCATGATTTACTTTGGTTTTTTAGTTTGTATTGAACAATTGATCGAAAAGTACTTGTGAATTATAAATAATATTGTTGCGAACCATTTTCCAAAAAACAAAAAAACCTAGCTGAAAGATATCCGGCGGAAAAATCCCATACAAAAATGCCCGACTAATTCCTGTTTTACATAAATCTACCAATTGTGCAAAGCGATCCTGGTGGAACCATTCCCTTTCAAATTGATGTTCAAAACCAATTAAATGCGTTCTCCGCGGTTAAATTTTCAGCCAAAGTCATCAATTGTGTTATTTTAGAAACCACTCTGGAACTAAAAAAGCGACTCTCACACGATCTTCGCGAATTATCCTGCGCATTTCGAACGGGATTGTTGAGGTCATCAAGGTCACGAGGGTTTGGACGAACTCCGTGCAATTGAATAACGCTAACCAGGTTGCATTTCATGATATTTGTTTTGTTTTTATTATTGTTTTATTCTAGGCATCGTTTTATATTAGTTACAGTGTTACAACTACTACGTCACTCTCATCTCTACTCCGCTCCTAAATCACTAGGTTCTGCATTCGCGCATGTCCTTCGTTGTGGCGATCGAAAAGACGACGAGTATTTTCTATTTCGAGAGTATTTCCCAAAGTGTTTTGTTCGAAGAAACGTTTCACCGATGGCAATGGACGGGCACCGGCACCCACAGTCAGACATTGCTACCTTTCCATAGTTCTGTACACTAATCTCCCCAGCCTTGGTCCGTAGAGCCCTTTACCGGTACTAACCACCCATCCGCGAAACGTTTCTCCAAGCCTTCTGTTTTCGAATATTATCCTAACGCTCTCTTCTTTGCTCTTTCATTTTCTGTTTTGTCTCTCTCTTTTTCTCTCTTTCTTTGTCACTCTATCTGGCATGCCGTACGGCACAGCAGTGGCCTATAGTGGCCACTAGAGCGTGACTTTTTCCCTAGCTTCCTATCTAAACGCAAATTTCTAACCTAATACGAAGATGGTCAGTACTGAACAGTCGACTGGCTGGCCAGCTATTTGAATTTTGTGTTTGTGTCAGTGTGTATTCTAGGTGGTGCGTTATCAGTTTAATCCTTCTTCCGGTGATTGCAATAATGCCGCTTTATGATGTCCCTCTGTCGACACCAGCTCCGGCCCCAAATCATGGTTCCAATTCAGGTAAACAACATCATCGTCATCGCGTTCGGTCCTAGTAGTAACCAGCGAGTGGACTCTGGAACAGCGGATTGTAGGCGTTCTGCAGCAGGAAGATCTCCTCAGGCCGACCGTTGAACAGGAACGGACCCTTCAGGTGCGTGATCTTCGAGTCCTGGATGAAACCGGCCTGTGGTACGTACGCCGGTCGCTGTGGTCTCGGGTAGGGCAGAGCGAACTGAGGTGGTGCCGGTGCTGGGGCCGCCGCTGGACCTCCGTTCCACTGGTAGATACCGGACGGTTTGCCGTTCGAGACGAAGTTGATGGGCAGCTGGTAGAACGGGCTCATCGTGACGGGAGGTGCGAGTTGCTGGTACTGTGGGATCGGTGCGGCCATCGGTTGGATGGTTGGAGGCTGGGAGATGTAACCAACGCCCGGCACAAACATGTACGGTGTCGGTGGCAACCGGATGTAGTAGATTGGCGAATTTTTCACCTGCCCCGGACGTCTTCTCGTCGCTTGGCTGTGTCGTGATAGAATGTCCTCATCCTCTAGACCCTGGTAGTGGTCGTTACCGGCTGCGAAGCTGGCCGCCAAACTCTGGAAACTACCGAGTGAGGCCGCATTCGCATCGAGATTAGTCAAGCCGGCCAGTTGAGGGTTCGTCGCTTGTTGCTGTTGCTGTGATTGTTGTTGTTGTTGCTGCTGTTGTTGTTGCTGCTGTTGTGCCTGTTGCTGAAGAAGATTGTTGAGCTGCTGCTGCAAGCTGGGCGCTAGGGGACTGGCACCGGCCATCGGCTGTTGGTATGCTGCTGCCACGCTGCTCGGCATGTTGGCGTACATGTTCGGTGGATAGCTTTGCATGTTGGCCAGCATATTTAAGCTGGGATAGTTATCGACGGGCATCGCGTAGTCATCGTAGTAGTCCAACATCGACTGGTACAACGGGTAACCATAGGGAGCTCCGTAAGCTGCTGGGATCGACGGAGCGTACAGTCCGTAGTAACCGAGCATCTTCTGTTTCCGGGCACTGGAAATCGGTACCGGTTTGGCCGCAGGAACCGCCGTTTGCTCCGTGTCTCCGCTGGCGACGGTTTCTTCCTTTTCACCAGTCTGGGGTGCATCTTCTGTCAATTCCTGCAGCAAACCGGCCTCATCCTTGGTCGCCTGGCGTCCTTCGTACTGTCGCTGCACGTTCTGCATCGCGGACACTAGTTGGCTGGGACGCATCGGAATGGCCGCGACGGTCGACACGAGCCACAACAGGGCGAGCAACTGGCATTTGTGCGTCATCGTGATGGTAATCTGGATACCAGAAAAGAAAAGAAAAGAAAAGAAAAAAACAATTAGTTCATCGTGTAAGATCATAAAAGCTGGTGAAGAAGGATCGTAATCATAAAAGTAATGTTGCACAATAGCTGCCCTCTGGTGAGCATAAAGGAGCATATAGCCAGCGAGGAGCAGCCGTTCGCCGAATTGACTTCTCGAGGTGTAAAACTCAATCAAAGGCTCGTTGCTTACGCTGAAGGATGAAACGACCTCCAACTCATCCCCAGCGGGCGATTGCTCGAGTGCCCATTAACCTATGGTCGTCATTCGCTTCAGGGCGTGAAGTGCAGCATCAGTAGCATCAGCCGCACAGAAGCGCAATAAGGTTTACGATAATTGATTAGTTTAAAATATTATATTTCCCCAGCCAATTAATTCCATCGGAACCATCGTTACACCCCTTTCGGGCCCTTTAGGGCTTCCCACCTTCTTCCCCTGCCGCACCGCACCGATCGTGCCCGTTGGTGGCCGTGATCATTAGCCCGGTGGCCAGCAAACCACCGGAGGCAGAATGCAATTTAATCCTTCTCCATTGCAGCTCACCATCGGTTGCTGCTGATGATGATGATGATGGTGATGTGAATGGGAAGCTCGGCTGCTGACCGCCGCGATTATGACCCCAGGCCCACTTTTTCTTCTCCTCCTACCCCTCACGCCCCCGTAAAACGGCAATTCTGAATTCGATTTATTCCCAACGATAAAGCGAATGCGAATGTGTAACAGGCCGATCCGTGGATGAAAGACATCGGATGCCGAGCACAGAAGCGCAAACACAGACACTGAGCGACCGCAGCATCCCTTCAACCACGGTGAGGAAAATGAAATAAATGTTTAATGTTGTTCACTCCCCCTCCGTCGCTTTGTTTGCTCTTTGTTCTTGAGGTCTGTCGGCTCGACAATGCTCGTCACGAAGCTCAAAAAACGTTAATAGGGAAATAAGGAAAAGCTAACCGGCACCGCGTGTGTGTCGATAAGGGTGAACCGTCGTCGTCGCCGTCGGAGTAACAACCTTGGCGTGACGTGACAATTGCGGCCAAGTGTGATTGAATTAACCTCACCCGCTCATTACCGGTGGGCACGATTTACGCAAAGCCAAAGAAGCCCGACCATCTGTTGGCGCCATGCGGAAAGCCGGATGGTCTCTCGCCTGTTCTTTATCCTTGGGAGTACGGGCAGCCAAAGATGGTGATCGTGCTGCTGGGTGTGCTAACTAGCGGGTACGACCAGGAGGCGCAGATCCTTCTCATTCGATCATATGCTCTGCAAGCATAATGCGGCCTGCTGCTGCAGTCGGTCATTGCCGGTTCTGGGATCCCGTCCCTCGTGTTTATCTCGATTCATCATCACCAACACCCCCCCGCTGTGTGTCGCCGTCGCTTACATTTCGACCCAGGCCCAGGCTGGTCACCGAACCACGAAGAATGTAACATGCCCGCTTCTGTCTGTCTCTCTCTCTCTCTCTCTCTCTCTCTCTCTCTCTCTCTCTCTCTGCCTCTCTCAAGATGATGGTTGGGGTCGGGCACTGTCGCTACCTAATAATTTGCCGCATTCTGATTAATGAGATCGCAGCATAAACTGTGCGATCTGGCCACGGAATCCTGGGTTTGCTTGGCGTGTGACGCATAGACATTATCACCACACAGCAGCAGCAGCAGCAGCAGCTCTAGGACGACGACAAAGACTTTGACAGTTAATGGAGTTGAGTGCAAGCGACGAACCTTCCGCTGCTTCTGCCAACTGACTGTTTGGCCTGGGGTCGCTGCCCTTTTACTTGGGGTGGTGGTGATGGTGGGCGGCGCAATGCTGATGCTGTGCGGATGTGCGCCTAGTTCAGCTCGCGTAACGATTTAGTAACTGAGTTTTTCCGTTGCCGTTTTTTTTTCCTTCTCTCTTCTCGATCCTCCGCCCTCATCCGCCTGCTCCCATTCCCATTGGATGGTCTGGACTCAAATGTAACGATTCCTTTTAAACACTGAACCTCAACCTCCGATCAGGCACAACCACTCGGGGGTGGGCGCCTAAGCATATTTAATATGCGCGAGCATTAAACAATAGATTCCGGCGGCCCGAAAGTTTCTTTGCTGCAAACCCGGCGTGCGGCCCCATTCACAGGGTAGAGGTAGAGGGAGGAGAGGGTGATCGTGGGTGTGGGCTTATAATTTGCATGCTTCGATCAGCGGATCATTAGCGAATGATCGAAAGGCGATCAGCAAAGGATACAAACCACCCTCGACGATCACCGGAAGGCATCGCGTACAGTCGCATAAAGTGAGAGAGAGAGAGAGAGAGAGAGAGAGAAAGAGAAAGAAGAAAAGAAAGAGTGCGTGGACTTGAACCTTTTGCTGTTACATATTTTTTCGGGCACCCAACAAACGATTACGAAACCAACTCCCCTTGGCCAATGTTCCGTTTTGCGAATCGGGATTCCACCACGATGGAAGAGGACGCAAGACAGGACCGACCGAGGGAAACGATCCGGAGGGGGGGGGGGGGGAATGGAATGGAGAGAATTTTCGTTGATTTTCCCTAATTGACCGATCATGGTTCGGCGCCATTTATGAGGTTTGTTAATGGTGCTCCTGGCTGTTGCTGCCGTTGCTGTCTCTCAAGCACACGAAGCGAGAAACAGTTACGCTGCCGTTTTCCACTGATTGATTTAGATAAGAGTGGCTGGGCGACGGAAGTGGGAAGCTGGGAGCTGGGTCTCGGTGGCACATATTCTATCATGCCCGTGCCGATACGGAATTCAGATTTCTAGCTCACCACGATCATCGAATCGAATCGAATCGAGTCGGGGCCAGTTCCGGGAGGAGAAAAACGGATTTTCACACAACCAGCCTGGGCCCTACGTACCCCATTTTGGTCCAGGAATGGAATGTTTGTTTTGGTTTTAAACCAGCCTTATCACTGACTCCGGATCACGGGGGAAAAAAACGGTGCATCATAGGCATCTCATTTTCCTCCCGAGACGAGGACGTACGATCGAATGATTTGCCTCGTTTCCCATCGTTAGGAATCTCATCAACGAACAAAACTGGACAACCATTCGCTTTACTTCCTGCCACGATCGCAAGGCAGAAAAAGAGAGAGAGAGAAAGAGAACGATTTGCGACCACTTTTGGTAACAATCGTGATCGATTTGATCGCATTTCAGTGATCGCCACGCTATTCTGATGCATGGCCAAGGGGTGAAGGGTGCAGGGGATGAGAATTAGCTCCATCGCACCCCAATTCGGGGTGGCTATTGGTGTCCGGGCATTAACCGGATTAATGGTTAGCACGGTCGATGCTAATGCCGATGCTTAACAGAGAAATAGCAGATCCCGCCTTAGTCGCTGATCGTAAGCCATTGAACCTCACCCCCCCCCCCCCGTTAGGCTGGGATTGGGGGTGGGGGAGCCAGGGTGTCAGTGAACTATTGCTCCGGAACGGAATTCTCCGTTTTGCCTCCTTCCCTTCATCACAGCTTTCTTTGATGTATTTAGTGGTGGTGCGCTCCAATGCCAATATGGCTGCTCGATGAGAGCTTCTCAACCATCGCCAGAGGCCGAGGGTGCTCACTTGAGGCTCTTGTCAAAAGTGGATCCTAGAACATATCAATTACAACGCGCGCGCGCCCGCGGTGCTTGCTAGCTAGAATGGAATTAAAATGTGTTTCGCGTGCGATCAAACCATTCACCATCACGGCCATCGATCGCCTGTACTTAGGACCATGGAGAGCCCTTCTCCGCATCATCATCTGGGCGAACACGCCGGTGCGTCAGTGCTGGCGTTTATTTATGCTCTCGCTAGGAGGCATAGGCCGTTGGGTGCGCGGCCCAGTGGTGCATAAAGTAACACATGTTATTATGTTGTAGGAACGCCACACAGGATGCGAGAACGGAACCGTGAACCTTCTCCAAACGCACCAGCTTCGCGCTCCAGTGGCTCATTCTTTACGAGAACACGCATCGGGGCGGGAAGCGCTCGTTCTCCCATCTCCCTCCCTCTGGAGGAGAATGCTTTGAAGCTTTGCCGGCCCACCACCACGTGCCGACGGTCAGTGTCGACGTAATTAGCGAAGACGAAGCCGAACAGGCATGCATATAGCTCACCAACCCTCGCTTTAAGCGACCATTGGCATGTCGGTTGCATGTTTGTTTGTTTTACGATCACCCATGTTCACCATCAACGACCCCCCTGGCGGATCAGGTTGACATCACTGGCACCGCATTTCGCATGCTTGCGGCGCATTACTTGACCGTCGATGGCCCTTCGATGCATCCCCCTGGGGGACGGAGGGGTAGGCTATAAAGTGTGGCAAACAAAATGGTCTGCCAGCGGCGGCCATCGACATGACCTTTCGGTGTTCTAGCCGCGGGAAGCGGCGGGGCTTTAATTAGCCAACAGCTAACGGGAACCACCGTGACATCATTCGGTTCGGTGTTCTAGGCGCTCCAGGGTCTGACCGCATTTCACTCCAGGAGCGGAACATCGGTAAAAAGCCGCCAAAGAAGTTCCGTTTTTTTCCATTAAATCTTTGCTTGTAGTACAGCAACCAGAATTGATAGCGGACTCAGCCACGAAAATCTGGATGCTGGACAGAAATTCTCGGTGCTAGTGTGTCGGCACGTTAGACCGTTTCTACACACAGCCAAAATTTGGCGGCTAAAGTCAAAAAAAGAGAACTTCATTTTTCCAACATTTTGGAAAAAATAATGGCAGATGGAGACAAGGGTCATATTGACAAGGGTCGGTACGGCCTACACTGGAGTGCAGCATTATGTGTCTGCCGATCAGCTTAAAGCATATTATTTTTTAAAAAAAGCTGTTTGCAGGAGTGATTAAAGTTATTTCGCGATGATTCACTGTAGTTTTTCTGAAGTTCTTCTTTTCAAGCGTCCCTACACACACCATTATTTTTTTTATATGGAGTTTTTGACTTTTGCCGACAATTTTGACTTTAGCCGCCAAATTTTGGCTGTGTGTAGAAACTGTCTTAGACCGTTTCTACACACAGCCAAAATTTGGCGGCTAAAGTCAAAAAAAGAGAACTTCATTTTTCCAACATTTTGGAAAAAATAATGGCAGATGGAGACAAATTTACATCTACGGTACGGCCTACACTGGAGCGCAGCATTATGTGTCTGCCGATCAGCTTAAAGCATATTACATTTTTAAAAAAGCTGTTTGCAGGTGTGTTAAAGTTATTTCGCGATGATTCTGTAGTTTTTCTGAAGTTCTTCTTTTCAAGCGTCCCTACACACACCATTATTTTTTTTATATGGAGCTTTTGACTTTTGCCGACAATTTTGACTTTAGCCGCCAAATTTTGGCTGTGTGTAGAAACTGTCTTAGGGGCAAGGACGTGCACTGGTTTTCGTAAACAAACGAACTGTAACAGAAATTCATCTTTTGATATCTTTGTGTTTGTTGCTTGCGTTATAGAAAGAGTAATTATTGATTCTTTACCTAAAAAAGATGAGTTTTTAATTTTCATTTCAATGTTTCTACAATGCCAGTTGTAAACAAAACAACGCTTGCTGTTATATCGAGCTCTGAGTATGATGGACGACGTGGATGGCTTAATATTCATAAGCAGCGCCACCTCTACCACGAGTGAGGTTAAGTGTGGCTGTTTAGGGTGGCCCAGCAGATCAAATGCGAGAGAGTATCCGCGGTGCATAAGAGCGGAAAATTCATTTGCGCCTCCGTACGTCCGCTTCTTCCGATCCACAGGCGCCCGATCCGCCACCGTAATGAAGTGTTATAAATCGCCTTTGCTCATCCCTAATGTGCGCGAGCGCGCGCGCGTGATCCGTGCCATAAATCATGCGTGATTGATGATGGAAACAGGTACGGTACCGTGACCACCACGATCGCGGAAGTGCTCACGCTGGCCTACCCGCCCTGCAGGTCCGGTCTTATGATCCGTGACACCGGGAGGGCTACCGGAACGGAACCGCGGGACTTTCCTCGAAGCCGCCGTTCTGGTCGCTGTCGTGCGGGTGTGTCAGCCGCGTGACGCGCTTAATCATCTTCTTTAGCTCGCTCGCTCGTTCGCTAGGGGTCATTACACCTTTCGTGGTTCCTGCCCTGTTGGTGAATGAGTTATTAAGTCAACGTCAACATCAAGACATCAACAAGACACTGGCGCTGCTGCTGCTGCAGTGAGCAGAAGATGCAATGAGATACGTACTCTCCCATGCATTGACACGCAATCGCGGTTCACTGCACCACCGGCGGCACCATCTGGCCAAAAACGCGGACGGGCAATTACAACGCCGAGGAATCGTGCCATCTCGTCGCGCTGGGAATTGTCAGACAAACTGACAGCCAAACACAACCCTACAACACAGACAAGGGTACAAGGGAAGCGAGAGGCCATTGTGCTAAGCGGTGCATCGCATTCCGGGTGCGTCCGTCAAAAAAAAGCACCTGACATGCCGGTCGACGTCCCAAAGAAATGCACTCCTTCCCGTTGACTTCACTCAAAGTTATGATCAGGTCATTGTTCACCCGGGGGTGAGGGAGCATTGCATGATGTTGGCAGCACCAGCACCAACGGTAGAAGCAGATCACAAATCATGGAGCATCGTGTCGGTGGACCGTTTGGTTGGCAATCAAACTTGACAACTCCATCACCCTCGAGCGCGAGCGTTCTCGTTAGATGAGCGGCCTCTTGCTGTGGCCCATGGAGCGCCCGTTCATGTTGCGGAAGTCACGGCGCTTGCGTGATTTGTACCTCGGAGCAGGGGCCCTCGCTCATTACATTACTTGGCGCATGAACGCGCATAGATTACCGGCAAGTGAGCCGCACCGCTCGTTAATGAAGGTAATTAAATTGTTTCGCCTCGGTCCATATCTTGCGATGCTGGCTGGCGGTGAAAGTGTACGAAAATGGACAGATAAGCCTCCTGGTGTGCCAATCTGACCTGCAAGCTGCAGCATCACCAGCGGTTAGTGTGCTTTTGGGATTGATTTGACGATGAAAATGATGGCCAGGCCACCAGGACGCGACGTGTGTGTTCTGAGAGGCATTCGGCGTTCTCAGCTGCCTCTGGCGGTCCGGAAACTATCAGCATAAAGAATCGATGCCGTCGATGCTGCCAGAGGCCAACCTGTCCCGGGCCGGAACTCGACGGTGCGATGGTGACAATCACCCGAACTCATCGCACGCGCTCCCCCGTAGCGGTTGTTAGCGAAAGCGAAAACTCACAAAAGAAAAGGGAAAATCTCTGGCCAGCGACAATCAGTGCATGTGAGTTTCACTCTCTCTCCTACCCTGCACCCTACCGGGATATGGATGTTTCTCCTGGATGTTTCCCCGATTGCTTTGGAAAGTACCGTGACCGTGGCCGACGGCGCTGGTTCTCTCTGGGGCGCTTCCAATCAGCGTTACCTGGTTTTTCCTCCCCCTGGCCAGCTGATTTCCCATAAATACCCATAATTGGCCGGTCCATCGCCGGCTCCATGGTTGATCATAATCCGGGCGGATCCCGGAACGATGCCGTCCGGATACGATCCAAAGATCGCCCTGAAATCAATCCTCGTTGATATCTCTCTCTCTCATTCGCTCGATCACTCTCTCTCGCTCTCGGTGTTCCACCCCGCGGAGGGCTTATCGATCGATAATTTTATTGTTTACACCGGCCAGCCGGCCGGCCGGTCGATTGGCCGTCCATCCGCCCATTGTTGCGGTCGATTGCGCACCAAATTTTGAAGATCGTTAGCGACGAAGATCCGATTTCTAATCTGCCTATCTCCGCCCGTTTCACCCGCCGGGTGATGGCGTTTCGGGACGGTGGATCGATCGAACCGGGGCATATTAATGTGGGAACGCCGGATGAATAGAAAATTCAATAGAAGAAGCAGCAACTCAATTCCTTCTTCAATCGCTTCGCCCGTATTGTGTGGCTGCTGCTAATGCCGCTGCTAATGCGGCTAATACCCGCAGGGCCTCGATCTTCAATCGACAAAGCGCACCCTCCCTCCCGGCAGACCTTCAACCATCGATCGTTCGATTGTGCATCAGCATCTCGGATCGGATTGATCGATCGATCGCACGAGCAAATCGGATCCAATATTCCGCAGTGGTCGAACCAATTCCATTCAGCGACGATGATTGTGGCACAAACAATGGCCAAGGTCGCCCTTGGTACCGAACACGGCTTCTAAATCTGTTCAGACCGTTCTCGATCCGTAACCTGGAACCCCAAGCCTGTAGGGGAGTCCAGGATCCGGAGCCCTCGGTCCGCGAGTTGAAAGAATCGCTAGATACCGATCAGCAACCGCAGAAGAGCGTCGGGATTAGGGATTAGAACATCCCTCGACGATGTGCGTCTCATCAACGCGCTCACCGATCAAATCATACCAATTGCTTCGTCCCATTTTGGGATGGGAAGGTCGAGGTCCCCGTTGGACGACCTCGGCCGTCAACCGGGCGACACGGACGAACGGACGGACAAGTGTTGACGGCGGCGACGGTCCAAGATAGAACATTACATCACACCCAAGTGTCTGTTCATCCTCACAACCGTCCGTCAAGTGGACGATGGACGCTTGAAGATTTATGGGCAGCCATCAAACCAACAATAAGCGTGCTGATGACGGGTGCTGATAGCAACAAAAGGCCACTTCGAATGGACGGTGGAAGGTGCTTGTCTGCTTGTCGAATGCTGCCGTGCAAACAATGTTGACGCTCCGATCGTCGCACCAGAATCCTCAAGGAATTGTATCCGACTGAGACGATTACTGTTGAGGTTTTCGTCGAGTCGATCGAAACGATCAACCGATTCTAATCTGCCGTTGACCTCGCGAAGCCCTCGAGCAGTAAATGGATTGACTGTAAAGGGATTACCCACAACGAGCCGGCGCTGTTCGCGATTCAGCAGCTCACTTTCTTGGAGAAGATGATCCGAACCGCAAGACAGACATTGGAAGCTCATTGCGGTACGAGTCCGATCCCGGTGGATGGCCTTTGTACCGGGTGGACTTCAATTGCTCCAAAAACCGCAGAACATCGGATCATTCCTTAGAACAGGGGGGACTGTGAGATTTGCAATTCTCTGCGTTCTGGGGCATCTGGGAATGTCTGCTGCCAACTACTGTGGCCATCTTCCACTTCCTTTTCCCCGTCCCCGTGGTAAGGCACAATTTCATCGATTAATTCCGCCAACAATAGGCCCAGAAGCACCGCTAACAAAGGAAGCACAGATCGGGCACCAGAAGGGGCACTCGGCATTTCGGGCGGCATCGATTCTCATTCTCCGACCGGCCGGCTGACCAGCCTACCGGGCTAACTGGCTGACTCGGGCATGCCACTGTGTTGCGCGTCCGTAACCCAATTCTATTCACCGTTCACCGGCCGGCCCCGGAGTTGGCCCACAGAGCCACAACCAGGGAGAGAAAAAGATCGAGAGGAGTCCGCGATGGCGTAGCAAAAGCTCCGAGGCCGAGAAACAACGACCGACGGATAATAAGGTAGAATGGTGCCTAACAGGAACATCATCATCATCACCACCACCATCGACCGGACCATCATCATCATCCTCAGCTTCTCTCCTTTCCTCCCGTGGGCTTCTGACTTGACTCTGGACGGGTGCAGCATTGGCCAACCGCTTCCCTTGGATGTTCCCTGGCGCTCATTAGTCGCTGTTTGTCAAAATTGCACACGAAATGCTTTGCCTAAAAGCTGAAGGCAGCCCGAGAACGCTGTGACCCCTCAGTGTAGGAGGTCCAACGCCGGTCCACCGGTCGGATACCGTTCTGGGCGCATCGTTACGCTCTCCGGTTCAGTCCAGTCCGGTCATACGCTACGGAGCGTCCGTGAAGTGGGCCATCAGCAAACACCGAAAAAAAAAACCTAAACCGTAGATTCCGGATCCGTTGTTTGTTGATAGAGTGATAGAAAGAGAGAGAGAAAACCGGACGGTTCGATGTAGGTAAAACTGGAGAAGACTGACTGACGTAACGATCGGCAGCGTAATAACAACAAGCGGAGGTAAGAGAATCGTTATCTTGACGCCATTCCCAAACAACCATTTCAGGGATGCGGTCCGTAGCGCCACTTCCAGCCACTTCCAGGGTACCGGTCGCTATTCCCCCGTCTCGCGATTTGCGAATCAGGAAGCTTCGGTCACGAGGCCTGCGCCAAGTTGATGAGCTTCGGCGAGCGACCGCGTCGATTGATTTATTAGGTTCTCCCCTTCGGTTCGGTTCTCGATCGCTCGCTCACTCGCTAGCTGGCAGAAAGAACGGAAAAATGAGGAATTTCAATTCCCATTTGCTGCTGCGAACGGTGGCGGCGATGACTTGTGGCCACTTGAGGGCCAGCGAAGGAGGAATTGGGCACGGAAATCGGTACCGCTTGGCCGCCACCACCGGGTCGTGTGCTAAACGTGTGCGCGACTCAACGTGAGATAGTAATGAGCCAACGGATACATTGTCCGAGCCCTTTTTTTGTGCTGGCATGCCAGAGCCTTTTGTGGCACACGCCGCTCCGTCTCTTGGGCAGCGACTTCTAGGTCTCTAATTGAGTTCGGGAACTTACCCGACCTGGCCTGGCCACGGGCTGACCGGGCTTTCTGGTCAGAAAAGGGATTAGCCGGCTAGTTGGCCAATCATTCCGGTTAGCGGTAGAATGGTTCCCCTCTCTCTTGCGGCCACTTCTCTCTCTCTCTCTCTCTCTCTCTCTCGCAAACTAATCATCGAACAACCGAACGATTCCAGCTGCGGAGTTCCAGTGTCCCAGTTACGGTGATGGCGCCGCCGTTGGACTGAAGATTGTATTCTAGCGACGACGCCAGAGAAGAGTAATGTTCGCGAGGGGGGAGGGGGTCATCCGCTTGCCTGCGACTGTGGAATGTCCGGACAATTTGTGTATTTCGGGCGTAGCGAAAGAAGAGGATGAGATGCTGCCTGCTGGTATGGGAAGGGGATGTTTCGCAATGACAAATATGTGTTACAACGATGGCCGCGACCGCATTGTAATTGATGTGACACGAATTTGTTAGGTCGCCTGATGGGCCTGATGGAAACTGACCGTCACATGCCGACATGTTTCGTTTTGTTTCATTTCGTTTCGGTGACCATCGAAGGCCACCGAAGCAACCGAAGTGGTCCGTGACCTTGATATTCATCACCACAGCCACATCATGCAGTGCACCGGTTGGTTCGTCTGGCACGAATCTCGTGTGCGGCCAGTGGAGGAACTTACCGGAGGCCCCGTGCCCTTCTTCCAGCTAAAAACATGTGCCCGGTGCGATACGAGCACCACACCACGTTGTTTTATGCTGCCCTGCATCAGCCCCACCAGACTAGACCGGCGCCTTCACCTTGGCCACGATGATCTGGTGCTCCGTTTCCATGTTTTCTATCCAACTTCGCCTCTCCTTCCGCGCGCGCTAAGACAAATGCTGCGCTGTGGTGCGGTGCCGGTGCGCACACGCCGCGTGTTGCGGAGCGTGCACTCGTGCACAGTAGCCGGGCGGCAGGCGAAAAATGTTGTAAACTGGAGCATACCGAATTGCAGTAGGCAGTGGCTGGTGGCGCCACCGTTGATCTGTGCTGGAATCGTGGTGAGTGGTTTTTAAAACAATTCACTAAAAACAACGCACCAATAGCTCCCCGTAAGAGTGCTCGTGTGTGGTTGTGTCTGGCAACAATGTAACTGAGAAAACAAAAACAACAACCTGGCGCAACGTCCGAGCGGCCGAGTACCATATCCATACCAAACACCGATCACCGAGCGAGCATTATGCAAAGAGCTCTTTATGGGCTGATGCCATCACCTCAATCAGTACCTATTGAGGGTCTTAAGCGAGCGGTAGACCTTTTGGGGCCACCAACCGAAAGTCGTTCGAAAGTTGTATCATCAGCCCATACGGCGCAGCACCCCGAGATGGATTTCCGTGACGAATCTGCATCGCAAAATGGCGCGACCACTTTCGGGAAGGGAGATCGAAACGACGGAAAACGAAATCCGCGGGGAACGCGGACCACCTTCCGATTGTCTTCGCTTTCGCTGCGTGGTCGCTGGTCGCGAGGTTTTTAGCACCCGGTTGGAATCCGGAACAGGCCTGTAGGTGTGACAAATTTGCGTGCTGGCGCCAACCACAACGACGAATGGCACGTTAAGGAGCCTTGTTCTCTCTCAGCTCGCCTTCTACTAGCGCCACTTTATCAGGTTGAGTAATGACGCAACGAATGTTGCCGGTTTTCCGTTCGAGTGCCGTGATTTGCAGCGAACTCCGAGGTCCAATCGATTGAACCGAGATTTGATTGGGAAATTGGACGTTCTTGACCTCAACCTCTGGTCCAACATCGTTGCGATGCGATGCCGCGATGATGAAGAGTCAATTCACCTTCAACACCTCAGTTAAACGGTTATTACTGGATTCCGGATTCCGGATCCCGCGGTGCATGCATCATTGGCACCAGAGCGCTAGGTCAGCGGGGGGCGCGTTAATGCCTTTGTCCTTCCGGCACGACACGCGGCAACTTCCAGCAGATGATGCACTTTTCGTGGCAGGCAAATTCGGTGAGGAAGACGCAAATTAATTGCTCCCGGAGCGCCAACAGCAGGAGCACCAGCAGCAGCGCCAATAGCACAAAATAAAAAGAAGCCAAGCGGCTTGTTAGCCCAGAAAGGTAGGTCACAGATGATGGCTGACTGGCTGATGGGTTTTGCGATGATTGATGTGCTAAAATCATTAACAAGCGGTGCGGACAAGCCCTGATGGATACGAGAGAGAGAAAGAGCGAGAGAGGGAAAAAATCCAGCTCGGCCTTCCCGTTGTGAGCGGACACACAGGCACATAATGTTCAGCAAAAAAATAATGTAAAACATTGGCGGACAAATGAGGATTCGGCACAAGGTACAACAATGAAGCGAAATGACAAACCCTTTTCGAAGCCTAATTTCGCGAGCCAAGTGAGAGAGCAAGAAAAAAGGAGAAAGATAGATAGATAGATATAGAGAGAGAGAGAGAGAGAGAGAGAGAGAGAGAGAGAAAACCCGTGGCTGGCGTTGTTGTCTGTTGTCATCACCTTCAGCACCTAACGGAGCTCAAGAGCCAGCGGAGGAATCTTCGCCAAAAAGCTGATTGATCGATTGAGTGATCGAGCGTCGGACGGGCGCTGAACGATACGAAAACGATGCGGAGGCAATGTTCGTGGCGTGTATGCATCCGAAATACATAAAAATGGCCACGCGAACACGCGCGGAGGGGGCCCTGGGTGGCAGTAAACGAAGCATAAAATAGAATACAATAAAAGTAAACAGTAAGCGAACAGGGCGAGCGCCGTAGAGGGGTTCCGGATTCTAAGTGGACCGTAAAGTTTACAAGCACAAGATCGGGTTCTATTTGGGCGTTTCGAGTGGCCCAAAACGAGCGTTTCACGTTCTCGGGACAATCAGAAGATCATCACGATCGATACATAGGATCGGACTCCCCCCCCCTGAAAAAAAGAAGGAAGGAAAGAACGGGATGACTGGTGGGGATCATCATAAAATGATAAGGTTATAAAGAGGTAAAAGCGGATTGTTCCGTCGTTTAGCCGGCGGATTGCATCATGATTTATAGTGAAGGTCCAACGAGGCCGCCACCGCCACTGCCACAACCGTGGTTTGTGGTTCCTCATTCGCTCATAATAATTATGCTGATGGTACGCATTGATGTCGTCGACGTCGTCGTCGTTGTCGAGTCGTCTTCGTTGCTGCTGTGGCCGCAATCTCACTCTGATGACACTGTCGCCAGTGGCCACACCGAGCCAGAGACCGAGCCGTTTTTGGCGTGAGAATCCGAGATTCATCGGCCGGGGCGGCCTAGATGCGCGCATTAGCACGCCACCGGAGCATGAAATTGAGCCAAGCGGATTGGCCCGTGTCGTGTGGTGATCGTGGTGGCCAGGGGCGAAGAAGCGCAAACGGAGGCGCGTGGGAATTACGAGCAACGCTTAACGAGACGGTTTTACTCTCAATAAAAGCGGGGCCAAATTAAGGGCCACTGCAGCCGGCCACTGCCGGGAGTGTTTAGGGTCCCAACATTTGCCCCAGTTCCAGCTCTGATCTGGAGGGGCCTCCGAGGGGCCCACTTTCGCCAGAGCGGTATGGCCACGCTTTGCGTGGGCCAACCTCCGCCCGAGGGATGAAGATGTTATGAGGGTGTGTCCGGTCTGGAAAATGAGTTTGATCCGTCCGTGAGCCATCGTTTTTTTTTTCTGCGGCTGACCTTACCGACCTCTGTCGGTCCAGCTGTCAATGGGATGGCGGCCACGGTCGATCAGTCGGTCGGTCAGCCAAAGACGGAAGTCGGTCAACATTCCGATGCGTTCCGATCTGGCTTTGCGTCAGGATCGACGGGGGCGTGGGCCCTGTGGCCAGTGAAGGCCGGAATGATCACGATTATGGCCTTCGCGGGGTAGATACACACCACGGAAAGTGGGAAGCGAGGTGATAATGAGGATAATACTGATCGCAATGGTCTCGGTTGACGCGGCCTCACGCGCGCGCACGGTGCGGGATTGAAACCAAAATTCGATCAATCTGCTGAGACGTTCGTTCGATCCCGATCCCACCACACGGGAGCAATCCATTCGCAATCGGAGAAGGAAGTTACATTCTTTTGTCGGCTCTCTTAAGAAGGTGAGAGAGAGCGAGAGGGCTAGAGAGAAAAAAAGTGAACCGTTCAATTACTGAACCACGCAACCGTTTGCGCCGGAGCCACACAGAGAGTGGCGGATGTAACGGAACGGATTTTTGGCCGCGCTTTGGTGATCAACCGTGATTTGCGATTGACCGCAGATCGTTCGCTCGTTAGCGGGGCCCCTCGCGACAACGATGACGACGATGAGCGGGTTCGTCGCTTACTAGATGGTGAGAGTCTTTCGTTTGAAAACGCATCTAATTCCCGGGGATTGAAAGCTAGAGCGTTTTGTGCTGCAAATGGAAGTGTTAGAACCAAAATGGAGACGAAAACAAACCCCTTGGCCATCACAGTTCATCCGTAATTCCATTAAAAAAATAAAATAAAACATGCTACCATGCGCCATCAGCACCTCCCAGTGCACTTTGATCGCAAAATCACCACAGCTGAATAGCAAAAGCAAAACAGCAGCTGCAGCAGCAGGTAGCACCAGAGCAAACCACAAACAGTAGTGTATCAGCATCATCATCATCATCATCATCGTGCCTGCGAGCTGCGTCATCATTATTGCAGTCGACCACCACCACCACCGGTTCGGGCTTGGCGCATAAATCGCCAGCATAACTTCACTCGATCGATGGCTCGCCCGAGGTCGATCAATAATGAATAAAGAAAAGAAAAAAAAGAACCAAGAGAGGCAAGGAGGCGGTGCGAGACGTGCTAGAAGAAAAGTGGTTTTATTGATCGACGCCGAAACGCCATTTTCCCACACAAATAGTGGAAAGAAAAGTGGATTAAATTGTGCCCGCCAGTCCAGCAGTATCGAGGCAGCAGCATCGAGCACCAGGGAGAAAGGACGACGGAACGGCTGGCTACTGGTACCGTACCGGCTGGAACACACTCACGGTCAGTTCAGTGGTGCGCCAGAATTGCAGAACCAAACCGAGGGAGCGGGGGGGGTTGGGGTGGAAATGTAATAAATAGAAGAAATTATGGTCCACGGTGGCTGTGGTGGCGGCGGTGGCCGCATGGTGGTGGCCACGCCGGCAGACGAAAGGCGAATGAAAATAAAACGGAACATGTTGGCGTAGCCGTTGCTCGCACGGTGGAGGAGCGCGAGCGCGCCATGACTAAGCGCAAACGGAAGCCATCTGCCCGCGATGCGCGATGATGTTTCGATGCGTGTATCTCTAGGCTGGCACGGAGCACCACTATGGTGTGCGCATTGTTGCGGTTTGCTACCGATGCGGTCGCCGTTTGTCGTGGCGCATGGATCGTGAGCTCTGGTTTTCACCCCGTATTGATTGAACGAATTGTTCGAATAGCAGCACGCATCGGTGGCCCTTGTTTGGCACCCGAGGGAAGAGCGGAGGGTGCCAGACATCCACGATCTCGTTGGTGGTGGTTGGTTACCATAAGGTTCCTGTGAGAAGCGTCCGCGAAGAAGGAGCAAAGAACCGAACCGCAGAAGTTACAAGCAACAAGAAATTGGATTTTATCCGAAAGCGAGGAGGGATTGTCCGTGTAGTATCGGGCTTTTCAATTTGGTTGCCAGCCCCCCAACCCCCATTCTCTGCCCTCCCCACTCCTCCCCAAACTGCCAAGCTATGCTCGGTAGACGATAGCTGTAAATGGGCGCGTAATGGGCGGCACTGTGGCAGTAGGATCGTCTCTGTGACGATCGCTCGGTCGCGGCAAGATCACGGTCAGGGCCGCCGACATAGGCGAGCGGAGTGGTCGCTGAATGGTGAAGATATTTTTGGATCCGCGAAACAGCACCGCAGACGTAGAGGAATCCGTTACCGAGAGCGCCCGTACGGGGCTGGAGCTTTGGAGCTCTGGAAGGATTGGTTTGCGAACGCGTGAAATGAATGAGCGCACACCGTGTAGGCGGGAGATAGAGCGCGAGAATGTGAAATAGATATCACAAACAGCGCGAGAGAGAGAGAGAGAGTGCGAGGAGTAAAAGATAAAGCAGAGAACTGGAGGATTCGCGCAGTATCGTCGATGCCGTCAAAAGTGGGAGGCCGCGTATCTTGCTCTACCTTGTCCCTGACCTCGATGCATGTAATCAAAACACAATCGCACACCCCGCCCGGGACTCGGTTACCGCGTGTTGATGATACCCTTTGCCCTCCATTCCGTGTTCCTCGATCTTTTCCCGCTCGACAGGAGAAGCGATTAGCTCGCTGGAGGTTGCAAGAGGCAAAAAAGGATGTTTTGTGAGGGAAAAGGAGATGAGAGGGAAGGAGGTGGCGGGGTGCAAAGTAGAAGTCAAACTCGAGCAACGATCACAGAGCAGAGCAGAGTGGCCGCTTGGATGGTTTGGAGGTCGTGGCCGAGTGAAATCGATTTCCTTTTGCGCCCCGCTCGTTCTCGGGGTTCTATCTCGGCGGGAGAGGGGAAACGGAGCATGAGAGACGAAGGAAGGTAGCTACTTTCTTTCGGGACCGATCGGATGGACGGATGTGCCCCATCAGTCCTCCGGTAAATCGTTCTACAGAACCCCTTTTGGTTTGGTTCGATTTGGTCCGATCAGTGATCGTTCCTCAGATCGTTCGTTCGATCGAGGGAAGCTGTTTTGTGTTCCTATGCGCTAGGCCTTCCCTGTGTCCAGTGATCGAGGGTTCAGGTGGATGCTTTAATGTTCTATAATTACCATACAAAATGCATCATTTCGTGTACGGATTGAGCCGCGATCGCCAAACGGCGTCGAAGCGATTGATTAGCGAGCGGGCCAGAAGATCAAGCTACTCTCCAAACGGGTCTACAATGGGGAGGAAGGGAATCGACAAATTGGCCAATCGTATGGGCCCTCTTGTACGAGAACGAGAACCACTACCAGGGAACGATCATCACATTTTATCATTAATTATCTGCGTTACCCGTCAGCGCGGGGATTGGGCTCGCGATCGCTGATGGTTGCTGACTGGTGACGACCTGTGAACAGGTAATTTCACTTGCGGGCAGAGGCCCCAACAGAGAGAGAGAGAGAGAACCGTGGCCATCGTGCGGTCGTGCCGTTCCAAGAATAGCCCACAGCCCACGGCCATGGCCACGGCTACGACGTCGCCGAGTTCTGCGGAGGACTCCTCCACGGCAATCCGTAGACATTCCTCGTGAATTCCCTTATGATGCGCCCTTCTCTCGCCATCTCTTTTTCGCTCACCATCGGACCGGTTCTCGACGCATTTTTGCTCGATTTATTGAATGCCGGGCAGACCGCTCGCACGGACGAAGATGTCAGAACGAACATCCTCGGCGTGGATCTGGAGCGGATCTGGAGCTGGCTGGCAGGCTGGTTGGCTGGGAACACCCCGGGATCGATTCCCGTATAATTTAGAGCCATGTTGCCGCATGATCTAATATGGATTGGCGACGTGATGATGATGATGATGATGATGGTGATCATGGGGCACCGCGGGGTGTTTGCGGTATGTTTGTGCCCCTGATGCAATCCGGAGTGCGATCGTCGAGTGATGAAATGTGTGTGTGCGGAATAAATTTATCCTCGGCACTCGGGAACCGCACGTCCGTGCGCAGGAAGTGGGCAATCGATCGGTCGAACGGAGTCACCGGCTGAGGAACCTCACAACATCAACCGCAAAACCG
>NC_064877.1:22695000-22702500 GCF_943734665.1 Anopheles aquasalis | reverse complement strand
AAATATTATCGTCACATTTCGCAATCGCTTCAACCGCAACAACAACAACAACGACGACGACGACGACGACGAGTTTCGTCAGCGACGTCCAAGCGACGACGATGCACACAGGCACACAAAACAGACCTCACGGGTCCTCCTCCACCTCCTCGCCTCCCTTATCGCTGTCACCGAGGGTGAAAAAAAGACACACTTCACCCCTGGGACCATTCGGAGTTTGGTGGCCAAAAGCGACGAGATCGCGAGGACGCAATCGTCTCCGAGGCTTTCGGGTGCTAAGAGCTGTTTATGTCACTTTTATTCTCGGCACCCCCCCTAGTTCACCTGTGCGCGCTCACCGAGGCCAGGGCCAAGGTCATTCGCACGTTCGGACGGGGAGGACGCACGCTAATTAATATTTACGAGAGGACTCGCGAAGAGGACTCACGGCGAAGGGAATTAGTGTAGGAGAGGGTAGACGTGGTGGTACAGAAGGGAGGCCACGGTGCGATGATGATGAGGGGCTTCCTACTTGAACCATCGCTTTGAGGTCACTGTCGTCGTCGTCGTCGACGTCGCGGTTGTCGTTGGCCGAGGTTTGCTCGATTAACGGCCAGCGACATTGCGTGTCACGAAGTAACAGAGTGTGAGAGAGAGAGAGAGAGAGAGAGTCACACACTCGGGGGAGAGAGGGAACGAAAGACAAACAAAATGACATCCCAGCAACGTCATTAGCTTCGTCGCGGGCTACTATGTTTCAAAGCGAACGACGAGCGAGCGACCCTATCAGTCATCAGTGGTCCCCCCGGTGGCCGTCATCTGCACACGAGATGCGCGTTAATGATGCGATTAATTTGCGCGAATCATCTCCTACGAACCGATGGCACCGTATAACACTGGACTGTCGCACACTGGACCTCACCGTCCGGTCCATCGAGCGCCGAACGGGCCCCTTGCTAATGCTTTCGAAGACTTTAAGGGACCTCACGAAGAAGCACGAGGCATCTTCCTTTGTTTCTTTGCCATTTTTTGGGGTGTTGTTTTTCGGGCGGCATGAGCATACACACAATCGGAGCATAGAATGGCACACGGTGTTCTTCTTCATTCCCTCTGCTCCCCCCCCCCCCCCCCTTCCGATCAGCTAATTCGAAGAAAGGGAACCCTTCACGTGCTCGAGCATGGCATCGACACGGGAAGACATAAAATATTTGGAAAAAATTGTTGGCCGTTTTTTTAGGTTTTTTGTTTTTTGGCTGCTGTCCGCCCATGTCCTGTCCAGTCCGCAGTGGCCTCGCACGGTGGAACCTATTCCGTGGACGCGAAGATGGTCGCGAGCGAGCATAATAAAGGAATGGAAGAATCACTGGCTCTTCAGCGGGGGGTGGCTGGCGAGTGCCGTATGTGATATGATCCCCTGCTCCCATCGGCCCTGTTTCAATCTTCGCGATCAACGGCAAGGGGTTCAATGGCCCCGCCATACGCCATCGATCAGTGAGAAAAGAAGCGATATGCCCTCCGGACGGTGGTGGTGACCTTGGGTGATTGGGCGATTTCGTCGATGCGGGCCCACCTCCCGCTGATACCGCGAAGCTCGCACATTCCTGGGGTGGATCGGTGACGCCGATGACACCGACGTGGGAGAAGTACCCAAGGAAGGCCTCCCAAAAACCCAAACAACACGCAACGCCACAACGAAACAATGGTCAGTGATGTCCGGTGGATGGTATGGTGCGATGGATGATCGGATCGGGGGCCCGTAAAGTGAGCTAACGGCACACACAACCTGCGAGGTGGCCGGCATCTTGAGACCACCACCCAGGCCACCAGGTATCCAGATTCCCAGTTTGTACTTTCAACAGTCCGCGTGTGCGCGCGCGCGCAATCGATCGCTCACTCACTCGATCAAGCGATCCAGCGATCGATCGTTTCATGTTGTACCAACCGATCGGTTACTTCTTCGCCCGCGGACAAACCAAGAGCGTGATAGAGAGAAAAAGAGAGGAGCCACAAAAAAAAAAGAGTTGAAGACAAAAAAAAGCGAGCCACTCGAACTCCTCTCTAGTGGTTCTGATTTTTTCCTCCCCCGACCCCCTCTTTTCGTTCAAATTTGGTGTTTCTATCTCCGATTTGGCGTGCGCACTCTCCTCTTCGCGGGAGCACCCTCCGTAACCGATATCTTGCTCGACGCCAAAACCGAACGTGCGCCTGCCATGTGCTCACGGAGGAACGGACGCCACCAAAAGGGGGAGAGGCGGTCAGAGGTTTGAGGGGGAAATTACAAAAAAAACTTTCTTCCCTCGCAGATCAGCAGCAGCAGCAGCAGCACGTTGCTGGTGGCCGATGCTGATGAAAAGAAGGCAGC
This sequence comes from Anopheles aquasalis, assembly GCF_943734665.1. NCBI lineage: Eukaryota > Metazoa > Arthropoda > Insecta > Diptera > Culicidae > Anopheles > Anopheles aquasalis. The sequence continues at coordinate 22,700,159 of NC_064877.1, read as the reverse complement.
TCGCAAAACAAACATCAACACTTCTTCTCAACGCTACGAAACCTCTGATCACGGATCTTGGATCACGGATCTAGGTGCTCTGCTAGTTGCTGCTGCTTTCGCGAGCTCAAGTTGCCAATGATCGCGCAAAAAAAGGGGCTTCGCGATCAGCGATCCACGATCCTCGTGCACTGCAACTCCTTATTATCCACCATTTCATAGCAAGTATCACCAGCACTACCCGAGCACTAGCGAGGGTCAATTCGATCAAATTGATGATCCGATCAGGTTCGTTATACGGTAATGGAATGGGAGGAGAAAGAGGAAAAGTACTATCACATACCAGTCTGTAGCGATGTCTCGGCCACTCAGGAACTAATAATGTTTCAATCGATGTCCGCTGTGCACCTTGGCCAGATGTGCAAATAGGCTCCGGATGTTGTGTCACCGATTCCAGCGATGACGACGAGCGATGGTATGTTCGAGTTCCACCTCACGCACTGGCACACTTGATGACACTGGGACACGCGATCGCAACTCAATCAGCGCATCGATCGCTGGTGGGCTCTCACACAATTCTCACGCGGCACACAGGTTGTCGTCCGGCTGGTCCGGGCAGGGCAGCGCGAAAGCCTTGCACTCAATCACCACATCCACACCGGGCCACTCCAAGGAGAAGTGGAAGGAGGAGGATCACAGACACACGTCAATGCACAAGACACATCCGCCTTAAGTCTGATGCTGTTGCTGATGCTGTTGGCTCTGCTGGTGATGAAGATGCGACTCTGTGCTCTGTGTCCACCAGGCAAGTCTCGACTCTGACGCTGAGGGCCGCAGAGCGTTCCGAACACCGATCTTCACCGTTTGATCGACGGAAGTGAAGTGATCGCTCGGCTCGCGCGCACCGTCGGTAATATAGGTTTCGGTTGCGCGAAACTGGCGTGCGCGCGCGCGCGCGGCCACCACCATGGCGCTTCGTCTGGGCCACGGTCCCGCTTGCTCCATCTTGCTCGCTCCGGTTCCATCCCGGCATTTGTCTTCCCTTTCACCGGCTGATGCTGCTGCTGCAACCTACTGCTCCGCTCCGAGGTGTATTCCGAGCCGAGCGAGCGCTGCTAAAGATCGCGAAGCATTCTTGCTGGTTGCTGGGGGGCTCGTTCTCTTGCTCTCCGCTTTTCACCACCACCATTTAAGTTAACTGCTCTTTGTCTTTCCCTCTTTTCTCCATCTCTCCATTGGCCGGTGCCAAGCTCCTGTGAGCTGTGTTCCTTCGTGCATTCATCTCGCGCATCCCGTTCGCGTCCCGCAGACAGGTGTGTGACCGGAGCTGCAACGACGACGGTGACAACAGCTGATAACCGGCGGCGGCGGCGTGGAGGTGGCCTATCTGGGCCCCTTTTCGTCACGCAGATGAAGCTGTCAATGAGGGGACAGGGGGAGGAGGAGGAGGAGGAAAAGACTCCGTTGGAACCTCTTTTTCGATGCTCCTCGCTACAGTTTCGACACTGTGCGCCGTATGTGTGATGGATGGATGGATGGATGAAGTTGGCAAATATTGGTTTGTTTGGCAAAGTAAACACCGCGCTGTGGATGGCGCTGTGCGGTTCGCGAGACTTTAACGATACGTGAAGCCGGGACCGTCCTTCGGACTTTGTTTTCCAGATCGACGGCGTTAGCAAGCGAGTTGAATATTTATAAACAATCGAGTGCAGCGCCGTGAAGTGAACCTTCCCGTTCGTTAAGTGCCTGCGTGGATGTGTGCTTGTGTGTGCTGGTTTGTGCCAGCTTAATGAGAAGATCGTCACGTTGGGCTGGACCGCGGGTGGTGTGCGGGATCTTTCCCTCTTTTTTGTCATAAATTTAGCGCTAAAATAGATCATCGGCAATTAGTTCGGGGCCTGGAACAGGCGGTGGTGGGAGGTTTCGTGATCGTCCAACTTCTTGTAGACGCCCAGCATGATGCTTGTAATTATGTGCCGTTTAATTGGAAGTGTTGATTGGTGCAATTCGCCATTCGCCGAGACATTATTGTGTCATTAATGCTACTTTTTACCATATTTATACAATGATTAGTGTAATTCGTTGTAGCATCAAGTGTGTCGTATGGTTTGGATGCTCTATTTCCTGACGGCAATTCCGTAATACCGAATGTTTATTTAATGCTGCCCTCGACTCAAGGTGTTTTCTACAATTGGGCTATTTATATGACTCTTTAATTATGCACAGAGACAAAACCAAGCAATTTAAATTCGCTGTCGTGTATTAATTGAGTTATGTACAGTAATTTATTATAATAAATTGCATTTAAAGACGCTGTAATCAATCTCACCAACAACTCAATGAATTCAAAGCCGTACCGAATGTACCGTACTTACAATGTTTATTTATATTGTTATCCGACAAACAAATGATGCTTAGGGCCCGTTGCAATATCAATTTTTAGTTAATTAATCAAAGCACCAAATATGGCTCCCGTTCGCCTCCCTATCCTAACATTCCTTGAGTCAGAAATCCCTATGCACGCTTCTCGTTTTGCCATGATGGACGATGAGATCCGTCACATTCCCAGCTCAAAGCGTACGAAAAAAGCTCTTTCCCGCACCGGAATGTCTCCAACACCCACGGGGCCTGCCCAAAATAAACTGCTCCGCGTAAGTTATGTGCGAGCCCGACCCTTCGTGGTCAGCATTTGAGTGTTTTTTCCCAGCCGTTGCCCTCGATCTCCCGCCAGTCACGGCTGGTTCTCATCCTAGTTCTATGGATACCATTTTTCCATTTCTTTTCCCGTGTGCAAAATATTCGCAATCGCAAATGCTCTGGCGCCTGGCTCTGGCCAGCAAACGGTAGTAAAACAACAACCCTTTCCGCACCTTTTTAACGAGCTCCCCTCCATCCTCTTCCGCTCCTGTAGCAAGTGATCTGACGCAGATGATTCAGCGGGCAGCTGTTTGATGCTGCGGGAAACTACTTCCGAACGACAGTTGACCTGCTTGCATTCCGCTCGCCACCGGAACCAACATAAAAGCTGATACATAAAAACACACATACACATCGAGGGAGTGCACTTGTTGGGCTCAACCCACTGCTCCACCCCAACTGGTCACCAAGAAAAAGCGAAAGAAAAAAAAAGCCGAAAAAGATGTCCCAGCGATAGTTTCGGTTTCATTGGGACCCCCGCCGGACCAAAGTTCACACACGCCCAAGCCAAGAGGGTTGGCAGGGGGGGGGGGGGGGGGGGACGTACAATGACAAATCTAAATTTCAATGAAGCGCGCCCAATGAAGGGGGCTGTGAGGGTGGCGGACATGCTTTCTCCCATCTCTTCGCTCTCAATTAAAAGCTTGCGCTCATCGCGATCGTACGGCGAGCTAGCCAGTCACCCAAATTTCGGTCTTCCCCCAAACGAAAGGGAGGGAAGAAGGGGGAGGGGATGATGGAACATCCATCCATGCGAAGTGCGCAAACCTGGCCACACGGACAGCGACAGTTGACGGTATGATGGAATGGACTGAGCTGAGCGGCTGGAGCTGGTGAGCAAATTAGGCGAAAACAGAAAAAGACCGGCCACCGGTAACGACGATGGCCAAGAAACACCGCTACTAGGTGCTTCCGAGTGCCCTCACTCCCACCCGGGTAGGGGACTATCCCGTGTCCCCCCTGGTACAAGGGGAATTGTGAAAGCATTCCAAAACGGAAATAATGCATTTTTTCCGGAATTCATTATCGTTCCGCGTACCTTAATGGAGGGAAAAGGGGAAGAAGGGGAGGACTGGAAGCTGCCGGTGGCCAGGCCTAGGACAGTGGAGTGCGATCTTCTTTCGCCAGCGAGCCAGCGAGCGATTCGGTTAACTGTCTAGTTGGTTTCGGGCTGGTTAACGGATCAAATTTGCGCATTTCGCATTCGCCTGCCGGTCGCGCCGTGGGACGTCACTTAAACGGAAGGAAGGCCCCCCACACCGAGCTCCAGGACCGCCCGCCGCTGATGAGGTTCGAGATGGAAAAGAAAAGCACAAAACCGCGTGCTCTAGTCGCGCCAAAGCGAAACCGCAACCTGGTGCTCGGTATGGATCGATCAGTCGGTCGTTCGGTCGGTCGGTGCGCGCCAAAGGAAAGGCCCGCCACAGACAAAGCGAACTGGCGTCAATTCACAGATTTTCACCCTCACCCTGCGGGGTGGGCGCCATTGAAAGGAAATTCACGAACGCGCTAGCCTACGGTAAACAAAAACTAATCACCCTTCAGTGGGAGGGAGGTTCAGGGAACGCACAAATTGCGCAAAAGCACCGCAACCCTTTTTGCGTCACGCGTAACGTACAGATGAACGAACGGGAGAAAAAGAGAGAGTGCTGGGTGCGTTTTTCGGGGAATTACCGGCGCATCAAACGACCGGAAGCAGTGCAGAGACCTCCGGTGTCACCTTGGTACCAACAACGTGCGGCTGTAGCTCTGTGTCTTTAAATACTCAGAACGAAGAGTACTGAGACCTCTCGGCAGCTGTACGGCACTTTTCCCTTGTAATTAAAGGCATCGTGAACAATAGCCCACATCTTTAGACAGGTTTGCTCGCTCATTCGCTCGTTCAAATCGCTCTGGTGACCGACTAGTGAGCTAGCGGAGCTCCCAGCTATCTCTGTGCTGCTTAGCGAGGCCACCGGCCTGGTGGTGGCCAGTTACGCTATGTTGATAAGTGATTTATTAACAAAGCATCTAACCAACCGACCGGCAACACCAACGGCCGGCATTCGCGCATCTAATTATGCTAAAGCTAACAATCACTCACTGGCCCATTCCCGTCCATCCGTCCATCCGTCCATCCGTTCGTCCGTCCGTTGATCGGACTTGGTCCGATGAGCATTGCTGGCAGCCAGAGCAGGCGATGCCATCACCATCTTCGTAGTGCTGGTGGTGGTGCTGGTGTTCCCATCCCTTCTTGTGCTCAGTTCCGCATTCCCGCAGTTCCACGAAAAGTGCAACGAGTGCAACCTCCGGTAATTGGGCGCTGGTGTAGATCGCACCCAGATTGGGCCGCGTTTCTTGGTCTTCCGGAGCTTTAACCTTCTTCCTCGCGTTGGCCATGCGAGTTTTATGCAAACAACCCAATTTTCGTGGCCCAGGAAGGAACTGCTCGCGAGAATGCGTCATTACCGTGGCCTCACGTCCGCTGGATTTTAACTTACACT
>NC_064877.1:22657500-22682500 GCF_943734665.1 Anopheles aquasalis | reverse complement strand
ATCCGCACAGCGCATCCAGCACAGTACCATCTCGGTACCGAAGCATCCCCAGGCTTGTTAGAATCGATACGATCGGAGCTATTTTGTCCTGGTTCTTAACCAGCTCTCCGTCGAGATCGGCACAAATGCGCCCGGTCAGCACGACATCGCGATAGTTTAAGCTCGCCATCGCGTACAGCAAATCGCCGCACTCCTTCAGATTCAGCTGACCCGCACTACTGGCAATGTTGAAGGACAGCGACCGAAGCAACGGAATGCTTCGCTTTCGTTTCTGCGACAACGAGGACATCACTTTGATCATCTGCGGCAATGTGAGGCCGGCGATCAGCTTGGCAGCCTCATCGTTCGCCGCAATCTCCAGTACCGTCTGCAGATCGTCCGGAAGCACCTGCTGGGAGCTTTTGAGGTTTTTAACCGCTTTGGTTCCTCGCTGGTTCGCTGGTCCCGTTCTACCAAGCTGACTGCACAGTGTCACAAACCGTGTGTCGCTCTCAAAATCCGAAAGGTTCACCTTCTTGATCGAGCTCCATTCGGCCAGAATCGACACTATCTGCAACGTGGGGAAAGACAAACAGGTGAGCAGTCTGGAACCCAATCTGGAGACCATCGTATCGGTTTCTTACTTTCAACGCTTGCTTCCGGTTCACTTTTGTGACATCGGCGATAGCCAGCAACTCGGAAACGTTGTTTGCCTTCAGGATCATCTCGTCGATCAGAGCGTCCTCGCGGCTTTTCTGCACACTCGCAGCCGATTCCTCTTTGGCGGGTTCGTCATTGCGCAAGGATGCGAAAGCGGCCGCTACGATGGGATCTACAAGAGAAAATCGTGGGTATTGATTAACAATTTACGGTTGATCGAATTCACGAAGGTAATACTTACTTCTTGGATTGGGTGTTGTGCTGCGGACAGGTCCGTTCGCAGGCTGCTGTGACCCCCTTCGGTCTACATTGTTGGGGTCAGCCGTAAGTACTTTGGCTGCCGGCACACTGGTCGATATGCTGTAGCCGCGGGCGCTGAAGCAAAACCCGATGGTGCGGTTGATGAATCGCCCGCTGATCATACCTGCAGGCGGAAGGACAGAGGTGTGGTAAGCCCAAATCGCACTCGCCGGCTCGTGCGGTTTTTATGTAATCTCCGAGTAATCCGCCACCGTCCACCGATCTAGCTGTCCGAAAAGACGGCTTTTCTTTAGGCGTGACGTCATAAAAGGGCCCGTAGGAATGGGAATACACTTACTGTTAATTCTACTTTTTCGCCAAGCGATCAATAATTTAAGAACTTTTAAAAACTCCTAAAAACTAAACACGAGTCTGCGGAGTTCTAATCAAAACATGTCAAACTGCGGCGTGTACAGTGATTTGCGTAATGATGGGGTCCAATCTTCGGGCATAGCTCTTTTGCGATTAATTAGTATTTTTCTCTGAAAATTAACCAATAAATATGATTTCTTTTGCCAAATTAGACGTACGCACATCTAATGAACACGATTGATTCAAATCCATTTAAAAAACCAGGTTTTTCTAGTATTATGAGTAGCACTGTTGGAGCTACGTGTGTGTGCGTGTCGCGCTACTCCCTTCTTTCAGGCTCTGGCAGACTGGTTGCGGTACGTGCGGTACGTGCGGCACTTGCGACAGTTGCGGACGCCTTTTGGCTTGTCAAACACGGTATCCAACGGGGATGTTCAGATGTGCTTTTGTTGCGGCATGTGCGGCAGTTGCAGCAGTGTTGTGATTTTGTACAGATTTCCGCACGTATCGCAACCAGTGTGGCAGCGCCTTTAGCCGGTGAAATTTAAATCAGCCGTTTTGTAAAGTGATTCTTTAAATTACGTGGCCTGTGTCGTAGACGCCAAGTAGAACCATCTCGAGTTAGTGTTAACCCACTTCAATATGTTGTGATAACTTAAGGCAAAGTTACTATAGTATTCGAAATATCTTTAGTAGTTGTGTGTGCAAATGCTTGGACCAGGGTTTCGAAGCTTCTAAACCAGTCTTTAAAATTCGTCCAAAATGCACTCCGCAATCTGTGAAATTGTTCTCAGTTTTTAGTATAGAGCGAAAAAGTTGTTTCTTCAATTCCAAACTCTAACCAAACCGGTGAAAATGGCCACCTCTACGATTGGTGGCAGGTTGCCGCACGGATGGACAAACTTCGATTGAACAGCAACTGCGTACAGCAACGAAAAACGGAACCGTATTGGCCTCAATCAAAGTTTTATTTTCAATTATTGGAATGATGTGCCGTTGATGGAAGGACGCTCCATTTGCATGAATCGATACGCCTGTATTCCTTTCGGAGGTTCTATCCGCTGGCTGTTTTTGAATTACTTCTTGTTCCTGTAACCGCCCAAAAGCTCCTTATATTGAGCAGTTTTGAAGGAGTTTTTTTTCTATTTCTCGCAAAAGCAAAAACAAGCTCAACCATCTTGAAGTACTCTTTGATGTATCCTTTAAAGTTGAAAGTGAGTAGATTATGCAGATTTGCTTCGATCGCCAAAAGTTAGATTGCTTTTTTATGTTAAACTGCTTGAGAATGCTTTTCATTTGAATGGCTTTGATTAAAACAAACGAATGTTTACGAACAAACAGGCGATAGATTTCTACCATATTGTGTACTGTGAATGTGTCTTCCGGTCAAATCCTATTGACCTTAATCCTTTTACAAAAGAATGGGACGCATAAAACAGAAACAATGTGCTAATTTTCACTCCCATGAACATGTCATGTAAAAATCAATAATTTATTGGCATAGTTTTCTCCGCATGTGGGCCTTTGTCGTAGTAGCATGTAGTAGCGGGCCCAAGAAAACCCAGGAACTCAACAAATGCCTGAAGAAACGGCAGTACTTTGCCTTCAAAGTTTACAGGCACCGTTGGCTCAAAGCAGAACCCAAGTACACGGCTGCCGGAGAAACTGTTCCGTTCGTTTGTTGACTTGACGTTGCAATCAAAACGTCGATGGTGCCACTTAGGAGGACGAAACTTCTCCACGCCTGTCTCCGTTTGTCGTCACGTCAGGTCGAGGGAAAGCCGCGCGAAGTCGGAACCAGCGAGTGAAGGTAAAGATTTCAATTTAAATTTTGCCGCAACTTGCCCTAAGCATAGTGAGACTGCCGCTTGCCTGTCGTCTGCCTGTCGATTCCCGTTCGTGGGTGGTGTCGATGGAGGCGCCCGACGGTGAGGACACGTGCATTAGACGCACTCGAGGCTGCGACTCCCGGGAGAGCAGCGCCTTGGAACCAAACGGAACGCCGAAAAACAAATGAACGAACGAATGAAGGATGGAAAGGCCGAAAATAGGAAATGGGCCGGTCCCGGTTGGCCGCCACCCTGTGCTAGTAGGTGTAAGTGAGTGACAAGAGGCGTGTGTTTGCCCGTTTAATCCTTGTTTTATTGCTTTCCGTGTTCCGCAAACCGCCATTAAGGGAGGACGCACACAGACTCACAGTCCCCGTGTCCCAGCTCCACCCCGCAGAGGGACACACAGCGTGATTTCTTCTCTCAGGTACGCAATAAGGCCAAGCATGACGTTCCCTGTTGGTTCTCGGTGACCCGATTGGCAGGACTGTGTGTCTGTGTTGTATGTTTGCGCGCTGTTCAATCAAAATGTCGTTAAATCGACATGTTAAAAGCTACCAGGAGACTCGTTTTTCGGGGACTGTTAACGAGACGAGGGCACAGGGAGAGTGCGTGGGGTCTTACCTTTGGGGTACGATAAAATGTCAACCATTTTACGTTTGAACACGTGGCCGCTCGAATGGCCGCTAGTGCCTCGTGGGATCCAGGAACCATTCTGCGTCCCACGACTTCACTGACTGTCACTCGTAAATCTAAACGCACGGTGGACAGGAGGTCCTCCAGAAGGTCGTCACGCATGAGCATGTCAACCAAAATCCATTGCTGTTTACGGGAGTGAATAAGACGAAGACAGTATGAACCGACACCGGCTGATGTGGGGTTCGATCAAGGATGCAGCCGAGTGTTAAAATATCTAACCCTCATTCCGTTTCGACAGTGTCGTGATTGTAGCGAAGGACCTTGGTCACGGTTTGGTTTGGTCCGTAAGGATGTTAATGAAGTCGAAGCTTTGCACTTCGCCAAGAAGGTCAGATACGTTGAATTCCCCGGATCGTCTTGTTGCAAAGCTCAACAACTAGCTTGCTGTAAATTAGGACAAATAGAAGTATGAAGGTCAGGTAAATTACCGTCCAACTGGAAGAAGATGGAACACATTTTGCCTGATGTGCCTTGTGTTACACGAATCAATCCTCGTTAAACATTAGTAACGATAAATGAAGCTATTTCAACTGTAGGCCAGCCCCCCCAAAAAACGCTTACCAACCGAGTGTGATTCCTTCCTCCATCGAGCCTTCCACCATTCCGGTAGACGATAAAGTTTAATTGAATAAAGTTTTAAATACAATTGCCCGGGATCCGCTAATGTCTGGTACGAGGCAAATTAATGCTGGTTCGCTCACCAGACGATAATTCCGATACGCTTGGCCAAGCAGAAAATGGGAGCGAAGCTTGGTGCTTGGCGTCGACGAAACGACCAGATAGTTAGTGGAGTACTGCTGATGGAGATGAGCCTGTGGTGCTCGAAACTTTAAGCGCCAAATCATTACAAGCGCCCCCCCCACCCCCCTCGTCGGATGGCCTACCGGTGGAATGTTGGAACTCAAAACAAAACAGCGCACAAACCAGTCGGTAACATAAATTTTCGCTCCCGATCCATCTTTCGCAAATTCCGCGCGTAGATGTCGATGTCAGCACACCGGCCATCGCGGTCTGACCCAGAATGATGGCTCGTTACGCGTAAAGGGGCATTGGTTTTTTGGAATTAAGAAATGGTGACACAAGCAAAAAAAAAAGCCTGGCAATTAAAACTTTAAATTAGATCGAAATTAAATTACTTCTTGAAGCGGTTGGGCCAGTTGGATGAAGGTGGGCAGTGTGCTGGCTTGTGAAAAAAAAACGCGACATTGCCGTCGGAATCGGTGGATTTATGAGCCGAGTACGTTGTCTGGTAGTAGTGTAGCACCGGACAAATGATGGCATTTATGTCGCGACTGATGCAATCACCGCAGTCAAAGGAGCTTTTCTGCTATTCCTTTTTTTCGATTTGGCGGCAACTATGAGGGGTGGCAAATGAGGCTCACTCGAACGGCAGAGTACGCTGAGAGTGACACACTTGAACGCTTCTGCTTGGAACTGCCAGAAGATGTCTAGAGAGGGAAGGGGGTTAGTTTGGATTTAATGTTTTCGCTGCACTTTACCATCATCCAGCAATTGGTGACGATTTGATGGTAAATTGTTGGCTTTTTCTCACTTTCTCTTCTTTCCAGCTACTATGTTTATGTCAATTAGCACGAAGCGCGCCCGTCCCTGTGTGAGACGGAACAGGAGCCACTTCAGCAGATTATGGATGAGCAGCGTCATTGGATGGATGGTTGGAGGTAATGAAGCGTAAAATTAAAGCTTTCATCAGTGCCGTGATGCGCGGAGTGATGGGCGATTACCGGATCATGGTGCTGCTCAAATTCGGAATACAACGCGCAATTCAACGCACTTGAAAGCATTTGCAGCTTGGCACATTAAGGTGAGTACACTCATATTTGAGTGTACTTAAATTCGTGAATTGTGTGATTTAGGATTCAGTTATAGAATTCAGGTATAGGTGGATTTTAAGGTGTAGATAAATTTTTAAATATTTCCATAGTCTTAAGGATTCTTTTTCATATGTTGTTTATGTGTTCGTTCTTAAAAGTCGAGCATAGTTAAACCGTTTTTACTATTGACTTTTGATTTCACTCAATTAATTGATAATGTTACAGATATATATTTGATGAAATTAAAAAAGAACAAGACCAACATAATTTTATATCAAGGTTAAGTAACTATCATTAGTCTGCATTACAACAGCCCCTAAAATGCTATTCATACTTGATGAACCTCGAACAAAAATTAAATGTGCTCGTAACGCACTTCTGGAAACCAAATGAGAAGCAGCAATTCCTGTACTCCTTCGTTAATTAATGTTTCCGAAAACCTAATCCACTTCATTCCACGAATGCAATTGCTTTCCTTTAGCTAGAATTGAACGGCTCATGTTCACCATTAATCGTTGTGTATCCTTGGCAAACAAGTGCCCGCGTCGCTTCTCCCGCTTAAGACAACGGGAAGCGACAGCGAGAACGAGCGGCGAGTAAATAATTCATGCTCCGTACACTTCAAAGCCAATTCCAGGCCATCGCTGGCATCCCAAGCGCACCACAAATAAATTGATTCGGTTTTACTGATCCCTTTTCGGAAATTAGCGGCACTTCCGTGGCCCACCCCAGCTGAGCCCAGTGGAACTCACCTAACCTGTCAGTGCTGCACCAGATCCTGTCAGGTGATCCGCAGTCCTCGATGGTAGACCCCGGTGCGGACATAATAAATTCATGCCTGAATCTGATCGCAAGTGTGAGATTAACCATCCCCGAGCTCGAGATTGGATGTGCGAGTATCGGTGGCCAATATCTCCGATGCCTTCCAATGCCCCCCTCCGTCCATTCCCCTCACCTTGTCTCGTCTACTCCACCGATTGACGGTCGGCGTGCAAAATTTACCGGCACAAGTTTTTCAATTTCTCGAACGGCAACGAACGAATGAAGAGCAAAGACGAAGCAAACAGACGAAAAAAAAACAAACTGGAAGGAAGCAGTCGGTCCGTTCCAGCATAACCGCACGCACATGTTGCCAGCCCGCTCTGCGAACCGGTACATCTGCACACATTTATCTCGTTCGCATTGCCACCCCGGCCTCCCCATCGTCGTCGGTCGCGAGTGTCTGGTATTTATTTTATCATATTTTTATTTTCCGGCACCCGCAAATGCTTCGCCTACCCGGGAAACCAACGTACAGTTGTCCTCTGGTCTCCTTCACTCTCCTTTCCGCTTCTTCTTTGACTTGTATCCCCGGTACGCTCGATGAAGATTGGAATCGGCTTTTTGCGGAATATTAAATTCTCACACGGTGTGCATATTTGAGTTTCGCAGCCCCAAAACCCGAACTCTGAACGTCAAACGTTGGCTCGAGGTATTTGTGTACCCGTCTGTGTGCATGGTTGTGTGTATGAGTGTGCTAGTAGATCACGTTATTTCGTTTCGTTTGAGCGCCGCACGGCAACATTTCACCAGTCGGACGGAAGGACAGCCTTCCATTGCCCGGAGAATGCCTTTGAGAGCATCTAATACCTCGTTTTCGCGGTATTGTGCTTCTTGGCAGTCAGACTCCCTTCCCTATTTGCTTGTGCACTGCTTACATTTGATCCATTTAATGGATCTTTCACGTACCGCGGCCAGTAGCGGGCGAGTGGGGCGGACGGACGAAATGCGGTGCAAAATAATCAGCTACTCAAATTAATATAGACTTTCAATTTCACTTCAAGGCGCGTCAAAGCTTACGCCAGCAGCGTTGAGGAAAGGGAAGCCCGTATACATTCCAAAGTTTTCACCTTCACGATGTCTAATTGGATTCAGAAGATATTCTGCTGAGTTGGGGATGAAAAAATGAGGAAATCCTTCCGGTAAATATGGCGCGCGGCCGCATGGGCGCTGTTCGAGTGTATGTGTGATTGTTGTTTCCATCATTTGGTGGAATGGAATTCGGTATGCTAGGTTGGGCGCCACCACCATCATCAGCATCATCATGAGTTCGTCATGATTGGAATGCTACTCAAAGGGGAACACTTGGGTAAGCAGGCTGATTACAACCAAATGAGACGATTGCATGAGATGATTTCCATTTATTTTGCTTTGCACTTGCTTTTTCACAGTTTACTTTTTTGAATAAAATACTCATCCACGCACGGCTTATATAGAGCAGGTGTGAGAAGTACCGTAGCGGTACTGTTTTGTTGTGTGCCAAAAACCCTAATGAAAAGTTTTATGAACCCAAAATCCTCACCATCCTTTCCAGAGCTTTCACTGGAGCGTGATTGTTGTGGTGTTACACGGCAGCTTAGACAGTGTTGATGCTAAATGCTTCTTTTGAGGTTAGAAGAGATGGATCTGTTTATCTGCTAAATGATGTTTACCATACGAATTTGCTTTTGTAACCTGTATGTCTGGGATGGCAAAAAGTGAAAAGGTTTTTTAATTTTATAAATTTGTAGTAGTGAATAGTATTGTTGATGAGTGATGTATTAAACATCATTCGTTATCTTACTATATTTAGGACTGCAGCTATCTATCAGATATTGCAGATTTTAATTTTCAATTCATGATAAATGAAACGATAACTTTCCCTACCATAAATAAATGCCTTAATTTTGTATAAGTTCATGCATCAAATAATAAGAGTTGCACTAGGACGTCAAACAAAGTTGTTAATTTAAACTACAAGCAAGCGACCATCAATTCTCTACCGGATACCTCATTGAAAGTTTGGCTTAAAACTTCCACTTGAAAACAAAAAAAAAACCCCTTCAGACCACACTTCCGGTGGGTTCGAAAGACTTTGTTCGTTTTTGATTAATTTTCATCCTTCGATTCTCCATGCACGAGTAGCGCCGTGCTCTTGCCTATCGAGGGAACTGTCGCCTACCTATTTATAGCTCAGCCCCAGTCTGACCTTGTTCCGATGCCGGTCTGATCCTGCCAGCCAGCTGACCATACAAAAATCGGCGAGAACCTTTTTAAGCTTGTTCCTTGTTTCTCTTCGAGCGAAATTCCGTCACCAAATTAGTGGTCGGAAGTTTGGTTGCGAGTTTTAACGTTGTTTCACTTTTGATGGCACGGAATTTTGCTGGAGCAAAAAGTGTTTGCTCTGTCTTTTTCGCTCCGGACCGCTTTGAAGCATAATGGCAATCAGCAGCAGCCTTCAAGAGGCAGTTATTTTAAAGCGAAATGGTAAGAATAGGGGAACAAAGTATTTAATATCCAGCTATCTGGGCCAATACTATGGTAATTTATATTATAGTATATTAATGGTTAATTGTAGAGCACATGCATTGACATGCGTTGCTAATGCGACAATGATTGCGTGCTGGTTACGACTATAATTTGCAAGTTGTTGTGAACACATTGCTGGATGTAATAAATAGTTTTCACTGTACACTAAACCAACTGGAGACTCTCTTTCCTTTCGCTCTTATTCCTGCAGCTATCTCTGGTTAAGATTTGCATATTTTTGCGCGTGACATTTTATAGTTCTGAACGTGAAAGTGATGCGCGATTCCAACAGTCCAACTAACACCGACCAGTGTTGGATCATGATAAATCATGTCTCCGAAGAACCACCGCCGGTGCTTTGGCTAGACAGGTTCCGTACGGCACTTGCTAGGCACCACCGGGTACAGACCACGCTGTTTGCATCATAATCCGACCACGTTGATAGCCTTCAACTAAAAATAATCTTGACAATATTTATGCGAGATTCTTTTGGAAAAAAACATCGGTTTGGATCTGGAGGTAGTGTGACCTACTTGCGACGATGAACCAGTTGCCTGCTCTAGACTGGTTGGATCACAGCTCTGTTGTTGTTATTTGTTTCTAAAGAGGACTTCCACACTGTTTCTGTAGAATGAGGGTGCCACTGTTACTGTAGGATGAGTAACGATGTGATTTATGATCCGACGCGATATCAAATCGATACGAGAGCCTTCACAGATGGTGGAGTTAGCCACTTTATCGTGGGTCCATTCTTGTCGGACATGAAGCGATAACTGATTTAAATAAGTTAACTGATCAAAGAAAAACGTCAGGAAAATATTTAAACACCAACATAGGGTTAAATTTTCAGCTAAACTTAACCATTTGATGTCCTTTATTTGGGATTCGCATAAATGTAGCGTTGGCTACACACCAGTTAAGTTAACATAGTGGGGAAAAGGGTGGCTACAGCCTCCCCTATACTCTCCGCTAATGGAATTTGTGGTCCATGATTTAGTGGCAATAATCGAAATGGAAATAGAATCCCGAACAACCGGAAGCGGAAGCGAAAAGCACAAAGTCGCTCGAATCCTGCAGTGCGTCCCACTCGTGGGATAAACATTTCGCCTCATCGACCGTTCCCGTTGTCTAAGCTCTAAGCCTAAAAAGCAAATCCAAAACCATTCCTCCCTCGCCAGGGGGAAAAACCACAAAAGATATCTCTTTATTGAGAAAAACAATAGCCTTTCAGCAATAGCCATATCCGGGACGCCGGTATATTCGTTATCGCAATCCGGCATCAGATAGGCCTAGTTAGATAAGGAAGCGCCTCTTGGGGCGACGCCAGTTGTTAGGGTGTGGTTCCTATTTCCGAAGGGTTCCATAGCTATCCCGGGAAGCGAAAAGTGGCTGATGAATGATGGCGGTGATTGTTTTGTTTTTCTGCTTCACCAAAAACTTCCCGTTCGCCCCTTCTTTTCTGTTTAGAACATTTTGGTGTTTCTGCACGCATCTCGCAAGTGTTTCTTTCGGCTGAATTTGGCCAGTCCCTCCTATGGAGATTGCTAACAGCTAAACTTACTAGTTGCTTTGCTCTTTTGATTCCGCTAGTAAGTGAATTCGGTTTCTCGTATTGTCTTCCGCATGGTTTACTTCCTCAGTTCATTTTCTCTCTGTCTCTGATGGGCTTTCTGTTGCGGCAGTGAGTTGGTTGGTTGCGTGACAAAGTAAATTTCGATGATTAGCTACTGTTTGCGACTTTTGGGTCATACCTTTGCTTCGTTCTACCTTTCTCACCTGTCTTCTATCCATTTGCACTACTTTCAAATGGAGTACCGTCGGTGGCAATCGCCGTTTTTTACTATTTGTATTCCATGACCATTTCGAGTTATCCATTTCCAAGTATTTTACTCGGTTCTATTTCGAAAGGCCACTCAGCCACTATACCAACTGGAGGTTTTTCCGTCACGATGGCGGTTCGTGTTGTGTTCCTTTTCTTGTCGATCGATCGCTTACTGAACTTGCAGCGAACTGCCGACGAGTGAACTGTGCTACTACCATAACGTCCTTGTTGCAGAGCCCTCGCAAGACAGAGTCTAGCGCATTCATGGTACTATATTTACTGTTTCCTGGAAGCCGGAACCAGATTTTTCTTTTACCTTCCTGTCAGCTCCATTGTCAGCCGCAGTTGGTTTGACTCGCTAGTATTTCGTTTAGTTTCGTTTACGTACATGCCGGTCTGCTAGTGGATTCGTCCACGATTGTCTTGGAGCTTTTCCATTTTTAAACAACAAGTTGAACTAGCTTTTTTCCATTTATATTCCTGATGCTGATCGTGATAGCTTTGGTTACATTAACGTCACTGCAAAACCAGCACAAACCGTGCGCCCAGAGAGAGAAACAGGGAAGTCAACGATAATGTGGTGATTGATATGTCAACTAGCATCCGTTATGCTACCGAACCATTAAGCACCCTTGAAAACGTAACAACATCTCCCACAAACAGAGCACAACTCGCTGGACACAAATGAGGACAGAGTTTATTCCAACTTTCTTTAATAGCATGTCGAGAGCACTAAGAGAACATGGATCCGTTGGAGTTCATTTCCAAACCTTGGTGGCGTTCCATCGATTCTGTGGTGCTAAAAAAACCGAAGGAACCATGCACCAGGAGCGTAGCACATAAACGGGGACGGAGAATGTTCGGTTGCCCTTCTCAATTCCTACCGGCAACCCTGGTATGACTTGAGATCCAAACTATTTCTAGTTTTTATTGCCCGAAGCACCATTCTTTGGTTACGCTGTAGGGGGAAGGAAGTAAAACATGCAAGAAAGCCGTACATGTCATACATCAGCGTGCACGAACGAGCAAACCGGGAGCCGGGTTTGGCGATGCGCAAAAAACCGACCAGCATTGGACTCATTCTGGTGACATGTCCCCGAGCAAACGGATGTTACGTAGATGGCGACTGGCCGGCCGGTTGTGGGTGACAAAAGTTATTTCTTCAATTGGATCCAGTTTGGTTCGGTTCGGTTCGGTTCGGATCGTTGTGCCTTTCGGGCCCGGTACTTCACCCACGGTACAGCATATGCTAAACGATGCTTGACATGAACCATGAACCACCATTCGTTCCCAACTCTTTCTCGTACCCGTTCTCGATTACAGGCACCGTACCGCAAAGCCGCACTAGTTTTGCCGGCGATTCCACCTCTGTATTCCTGTATTGCATTCGGTTTTTGTAGGAGGTGCATCCGGTGTGGCTCACTCCCTCTCTCTATCTCTTACTCTTTCTCTCTTGGAAAGGGTCACAGCCCACACATCGCAAATAGGTTTTTGAAGTTTTCGAGCGTAATCAAATAAAATAACCTTATACGATGGCAGGGGTTGAATGGCTAGCCCGGGTACCGTGTGTACCGAATAGTCAGTCTGCCTCTAATTCATGCTCCGTATTCCGTTTACATATCCGCTCCGCCTGGATGAGCAATGTTTGGGTGGGTTTTACCCACAGGTCCGTACTCCGTTAGCGTGCCGTGCACTCATTGCTTGTTTAGATGAGAGTAAAAGGCGGAGGGTGGAGGGGAAGAAGGTCCTGTGAGCTATGTGGTTGGGCGCGCGTCGCTAAAACCGTTTTTCGCCTTTCGACAGAAACCTTCATTTCCGCCCTGTGGGTGCAATAATTTACATTTTAATCACAAATCCGCGCGCATCCTCGCTTGTATGTGTGGGTGTGTGTTTGTGTGACTGGCTGGAATGGAGATACTCGGTCCTAGTACCATCGTGTTTGTTTGTGGTTTTTGCAAACAGGAAAATGAGAACGCTGGCTGATGATTTTGGCAGTGGACTCCCACGCTTCCCTGTGTTAGTGCGCGACACTGCCGAAAGCCATCGTAGCGTGGAAAATATCGGTGCTTAATGTAGAGTTCAGACAGACATATAGACAGGCAGACAGGCAGACAGACAGACAGAATGTGCCTTGATAATTGCTTGCGTACGGCGAACGAGAAGATTTCCATGCTCCGGAAATGGTTCCGTGAGCCAACATACGACTGACAGCTGTTTGTGGCGCACACGCGTCTTTAATGAGGATCCGGGAGCCTCGTGCTCACCATTACCAAGTTCGTTGGGGTCGTGGATGGCGGATTGAAATGCTTTTTGCCTGGAGCACTCGCTGTTTGGATTTTAAATTAAACCTTTAATCACATTAATTATGGAGGGCTTTGATGTAAGCAAGGCTGGAGGGGCTGGAGTGGGGAGAAGTGATGGATGGTGAAGGTATTTTGCGAGTCCCGGTTGCTTAGAGGTGTTGTACTTGGGATTTGATGAAGCCCCGCAGCGATGGAGACGCCAGGTAGCTCACGTTTTCGAGCCGCGTCTACGGTGCCCCGTTAGCGCATTCCACAGCGATTATTATCAATTGTGAGAGGGCTCACGCGGAGGGCAAAGTTTTGTATTCGTTGACGGTAAACTTCGGGCCGGGTCGTTGCGGTCGTCGAGCAGACAGCCATCTGCGTGTTGGTATGCGGCAAGGTGTGTCACGCGTAGGGATGAGTTGTCCTCCAGCGCTATTATGACACGTTTTAGTAGTTGAAGATTCAAATTTTGAGACAAGAATTCGTCGCAGAATGCCGGGCACGCGAGGGTTCTGTTGTTTAAAGGTTGGTAGTGAGAATCGTTTTCATCTGGAATCGAGGCAACATTCTCGTCATTTTCGTTACCTTTGTGAGTTGTGTTAATAAAATTGGTTTGCTTTTGATACTCTGGTTCTTAATTTGTTCTAGTCTGGTTCTTAATTTTTTTAATTGAAAACCACAACATTCTGATGATGCTATCGATTTTATGAAGAATTTATGCTGTGTAATGCGACTAGACGGACCAAATGTTAATGGTTCATTGGCAATCGGGCACAAATCCCTAAATTGTTTTCGGAAAAGACCATAAAATACGTTTTCTGATATGCTTCCACCATACCCCCATGTCAATCAGTCTGAAATCAATTTCAAAATATTTTATGATATCCTCTAACGGTGACCCAACCGAAAGGGCATTTGCAATGAAATATCGATCTATTGGCCATCTCCGGTCCAGCACGCCATTAATGTACGTTTAATACGGCACATTTCAATCGGCTACCATGCTGCCTACGTTTTGATACACGATACCAATAACTGTCAACGTCGATTCACGCTCGAACGCTCTGCCTGCTAGGATTCGCCGGAAGCGACGGTAACTTAGCCACAGCTTTAATGAGGATAATCGTTTTCGTTTGAACGAGTGAGACGAATGGAGGATGGTGACAGTCTCTCTCTCTCTCTCTCTCTCTCTCTCTCTCTCTCTCTCTTGACCACAGGCCACGGAACTATGATCGATAATCTTAAGATTGCCACCCTCGTCTGGCCAAGTATTTATTTATTATTCTCGCTCGCGTAAACAAACGGCTCTCGCGACTCTCTCTCTTTTCCTCTCTCCCGTTGCTTTCTTCGCCAAAAACCACGAACGGAACCAACGGAGCAAACCTCAAACGAAGCTGTCATCTCGGTGACAGCCTGACACCCGTATCACCGCAACCGGTCACAGATGTCAAGGTGAAGCACCCATTCCAGAGCCGAGAAGGGGCACCCCATGGTGGAATTGAAACGTGCCTAAAGAGGGTAAGAGTAGCCCAAGATAAAACAGAGGCCAAACCATCACTGGTCATTGCCACGTATATTATTATTTTCCTCTCATTTATTACGACCGATTATCGACGGTGGAATGAGTTTGGGTGGCTTTCGGCGATGAGATGGCCACCGTCCACTTCGTTTTGACTTCCGGCTGTCCTCTACATCTCGATCACCTCTGTTGTCTCCGTCGCTTTCGGAAGACATTCTGGTGATACTCAAAAGGCGTCAGTCGCTGTCACTATTATCTTAGACGCAGGCCGTGACACAAAATGGAGCAGTCGGAATGAGCTGCAAAGGGAACGAGCGAGGGGGGGAAAGAATTTATGACACCAACCTGACCTCAGCCGGATGCAGACGGACCGGATATCCGGCCAGCTGCTGTCCGGAATACGTGAGGAGCAGTAGCAGTAGCGTCACTTGAGATGATCACATGCGTAACGGATAGCATGACGAGAAAGCTGCCTTTTTGGAACCGAAAGACTCCGTCAACCGTCATCTCATGGTTGAATGTTGATAGATTCCAAGCGAAGGGTAGAGAGAGAGAGAAAGAGGGAGAGAGAGAGAGAGAGAGCGAAGGATGAGGCATGGCCACGGTGGGTGGCCACGATAATTAAGGAGCGTTGGAACGCAATATAAGCGAGCGGATGTGAGCATTTAGGCTCAGCACTTGGGGGACACTGGGTCCCCCCAACCCCCGGGGGTAACCCCGTATGATCCCTGGGCGATGATTCATGGCTCCGAAAGCGCCACGATGGAAGGTGCTTTAAGTGGGCTTACACGATAAATCCCATTTTGGCAGCCATCATCAATCGTCATTTCGCTTTTGCCGCACCGTTATCCGGTCAGTTAAGCACCTCAAACAAGCGAAACGAAGAGGCTGGCGAGCGATAAAGAGGCATCAGTGTCCGATTGCTGGACCGCCAGCACAGTCTGGGACAGCCGGTATCGGTATCAGGGATAAAATGGCGATTCCGGCGCAGCTAAAGGGACAACATTAAATGCGCACGCAGAAAAACCCCAGCAAATATTTATGATTTTGTAGAAACCACTACCGTTGGCCTTGGCACATTAGGATGTAATGTACGGTACGGAACGGAAACGAACCGTTAACCACCCGGAACCGAAAGAAAGCGTTCTCCATCACGTTTGAATCATTACCGGACGAGTGGTCCCAGCGTAAATGTTGATGCAAAGCCATCTTTGTACAAGGTCATAGCTGAAGAGCCTCTGCCTTAAATTCAGCATACGTATACGTTGGCATAAAGGGAGCTGAGGGGGACGAGGAGGAATCGTTTAAATTGTATTAACTTCCACCCCACCATTAGTCGGGGCGCGGTTTTGGTTTTATGTCCCTCCGGGGGATTATGACATTAGGGCCCACGGGGCGGTGAGGACGCTTAATTGATTCGAGCGTAATTTCATTTCGACCGCTCAGATTTCGAAATAATTTACTTTCTAAATCGTGGTCCACACTGGGCCTCTGCGGTGTGCAGAGTGGATAAGCTCAACATTAATTCAGCAACTTGTTTTTTTTCTTTAATGATTCGTCTTGTATTCGGTCGTGTGTTGAGTGTTTTTTTCTAAGATAATATACCTTGAGGAAAAGTGGCGATACTACAGGAATCTATAAGTTGATTTGCGATGATTGTTTAATAAACTGATCAAACGTAAGAAAAAGCTCGCTTAAAACATATCTCTACCTCAATTTACAAACCAGACGTGCCTACGCCATACAAATGTATAGGAATTTCAATCCAAACTGGGTAAGCCCGTAAATCAACTTCTATCGCAACGCAGAACTGTGTTCTAGCGTTGCAAAACCGTGTGAGAATACTCCATCAATGATCTATTTACGCTGCTTGTAATTGGATACACTTCTGCTACCCCCGTTCGCTACTCACTCCTTATCACCTATCCCCGGAACCGTTTCCATTCTCGACTTCGGGCAAATAACTGTCAACTCCGGCGTCGAATCCGGCACCTAATTAATGGTACAGGGCCTCCACCATCGCTCCTCACCCAGTGGCAGAAAGGGAAAAGGAGGAAAAAGAATAAAGCGTAAGGGGGAAACAGACGCAACTACGCTAACTCGCTGGAGTACTAGCTAGAAGAGGCATCAGAAACGGCGTACCGACCGAGAGGATTCGGTTTGGATCAACCCGCTACACCAACGGAGGTGCTGATTAAAAGCACACTTTATCGGCAACAAGCAACTTCATGAGGTGCGCTTGCGAAGAGTATGTGTGTATGTGTGTTGGTGCGAGCGAATGTTCTCACTCACTAAACATAATTAATTGGATCAAATAATTCACTCACAGTGCCCCCGATTTGCCTGCCTTTCGTCCACCTTTTGCCATTCTACTGCCTACTGCTCACTGCCTTAGGGAACTTCAGAAGTCCGCCGATCTGATCCGATCCGGTAGGTGCTGTGTGTGTTCACGATTGCCGGAAGGAAGGGCGAGGAATTCGGAGTCTTCCAAGAGCCCCCGCTCCCCTTCCCGGAATCCACGCTCCGTGGTGGAAAGATGTACCGGGAAGATGAATGATTTACTATCCAATCTACCGTTATTTATGTTAGGCAAATAGAAGGTAAAGGAGTCGTTTCTAACGAGCCCCCGGGACTGGTCTGGTGGATTCAGCAAAGTGATTACACTAAATGAAACCAATTTTTCCTTCATCTAATTGTTTCAATGGGCCTCTAAGGAGGGGCTTTTATGCTGTTCCCGTTCGGGCTATCGGTCTAGTCATAAACCAAAAATATGCTACACGTTGGAACATGCCACAACTGGATACATACCGGAGCGAGTGCGTTCGGGTAACGAGTGGCCATGGAAAGATGAGACCCCTAAGGTCTTTCGGAACTTTCAAAGTTACGCGTACGAGCGCATCTGGTAACGAAGTTAATTTTTCTTTCAAAACTAATGACACTGATGGGCGCTCTGTTGCACCGCACGCTCGGTGCAGCAAATTGTTCCGATCTGTTGGCACATGCCGGTGCTGTCCAGAGTTCTCCGTTCGTCCGTCCGTCCATTGGACACGCATTGTTCGATCACCCAGGAGGATAACGTTGCAGATAGTCGATGGAATAACGATGAGCTTTTGCGTTCCGTTCCGTTGCTGGCTAGCTGATATTTCCGATTCATTCGACCACGGATGGCGTTCATATTACGTCGCTTTACAAATTCCTAGTATTGATAATTGGTAAAGAGAAGGCTACAGATTTTAGCATTTTATTACATTTGAGAACAAATTATGCAGTTGATGCAAAATGGGCGAAGCATCTGGCTTCAAATTGGTTCACAAATTATGATTGTTTCCATAATGCATTCAACTCTCCGATGTTCCCGTTCAGATATTCGGACAAAATTACATGCGAAAGAATTGCTTAACTACAATTTAAATTTATTGGAAAAATGACCTATATTAGTAAAAAAAAGCTTTTCAACAAATTTGAAGAGATTTCTGTGCACTCGCGAAAGATTCTAACATGACAGTTTAACAACGCAGCATTATCCAGTTCTCGTGGCCTTTTAAACATGCCACACATCATTTGAATACCAACAGGGCGAAACAGTCAGATCGCCATGAATGCAACTTGCAATCTTGATGATGTGCTAGTCCGTCCTAGAAAGAATGCCTCGAAATCATGGACGAAGGCAAGCTAGGCAGTTATCTTGGGAGCATCTCGTGCTTCGACTTCGTACCACCGTCGCCAAACGCCTGATGACACATTGCTCACTCCGCACCAACGCTTCACTCACTTCATCAGCTTTCTCACGACATACCAATACGGAGACGAAAAGGGAAGTAACTGCATTCGACTACCAAACAGTGACCATGGTGGGTGTCCTTACCGTGGCTGGAAAGAAGTGAAACTTTGCTTTTCGGGCTCCCGCACACCACATGCTTAATGTTTCATTCTGGGTCCTTTTTTTGTCCGGCGAGGACATTCTCCTTTTCGCACACTTTCCATCACATTCATCATCACCACCGAGCCAAACCAAGCCAGGGACAGGCGTAGAGACATCATTATTTTATCGTTCTTTCCGGACACTAGAACCAGCGGATGGAGCTGCTCCGTACCCGAATGTGAGACACATACACCGCTTCACCAACACAGCGACATAGATAATTGAATGCATCGTACGATGGTGTCGGTTCCGGTGCATCGTGCCGGCCAGCACGTTCTCCGTATCTTGAAATAAGTTCCCAGTGGGATCTTTTTTTTTTTTCTTCCCCATCCTCTTTATGTATGTGAGAGATGGGCGCCATCCGCCACGATTCATCAGCTAATGAAAAGTAAATTCCCCATTCTGACAGCCTCGTCAACTCTCGGGAGTTCTGCTCTGCTTTTCCGTGAAATGCACTTCAGTGCCGCGCGGCGTACCTGTGTGGCCCTTTTTCCGTGCGCAGAATTCCGTGTAGCATCCGTTCTCACACAGTATGTGTGCCTGTGTGACTGTGTGTAAATAATTTGCTGGTTTTCTATTTTATAATTCCGTTTCATTCTGGTAAGTACCTGGCCACTGCTACTGACCAGGCACACAGAAGCGACCCCTTTGCTCTTTGGGGGCGGCTTATTTGTAGATGAAGGCACTTGGCGTGGACCATTTGTTGGTCCGCTTCGTTAGCAGAATGTCTGGAGAGTTTGGCATCGAATGGAAATGGGTAAATTCGATCATCGTCATCGGTGGAACGTAAATAGAACGTTTTTGATGTCTTTTCTGTGCTGCGAGAGAGTTCGCTTGGCGTGGGAGTGATTCAATCATTGCACTTCCGTGCGAAGCGGTCCCAGCCGCACACACAGCAGCAGCCGCTCTTGAGTGGCCGTCAGCGTTCTTGGTCCCCCCCCCTCCCCCCCCGGAAGTGCTTCTTTTCCGTGCTTCACTAACGGGCTAACGATTGCCTCGCTAACGCAAGCATCGGAGAGAAGTGTCCCACATATCTGCACCTCATGCATGGCTGGAAGTGATTCAGGGGCATATTGATTCGTTTTGCTGGCTACAGGCGGAATTGAACTGCAAGAGCCTCAATGGACAAAAGTCTACACATTTGCGAGCTCGCACTATCTCTCCATTTTTCTCTCTTACTCTCTCTCCCTCTCTCTCTCTCTCTCTCTCTCTCTATCTCTCTCGTTCTCTTTTCTTTCCTTATTGTGCTCAGCGAATGATGAGTCATGATAGTGCAATCGAATGATCCTTCTTACCAGCTTCCAGCTCCTACATCCAAGGTACAATGATGGGCCATGTGTCGGGTTTCTGGTTGGAAAACTTCAAAGATGAAACTCGTACGATCGGTGTCGGAGCGTGCCCTTGGGCAACATTCAACAAACGATGCGAGAGCTATCGTGATAAGGCAGATTGCCACGCTGGATGGATTATGATATCCGAGCTGCATCATCTTACCTTCGCTTCCGCATGATACCGGATACCGTATAGAGCAGACATCATACAAGGATTCGTTACAAACGAGATTTCAAAGTTTGAAGTTTGCAAGACCTACGTGAGATAAGGATGAATCGGTCGTTCTGAGCAGTGCCCGACGAGATAGGAAGCTATTGGCGATTGGATTTTGACTTACAGTTCAACTTTTTAACAAATGATTACCGTTATCGAGTTCGTTTAAAGTTGGGATCTCGCGTGAACATGCCGTGATTCATTCCAAGTAATCAATTTTCATATAAAACAATTCAATTTCCCTTGCCGCAATCCACACGATTCTTACGGGTTTAAAATGTTGTTTCAAGCACTCCACAACGCGGCCTTAAACGCTCGTTACAATTCGCATTTCAATCATATCTAGGGGCTGTGGGCTTGCTCTGTTGCTTACTGATGTCGCCTGCTCCTGCGCTACCTGCCCAACTTTTACGATTATTCTCTGTGTCACGGCTTAGTCAATCCTCGCTTTATGATCATATCGCAGCAAGAATAGAAACCCCCCCCCCCCCCCCCCACCCGTGGTCCGTTCCATCTCGGACCAGACTGACGGGCCGGCCAGACGAATGAGTTTGACATTATCGGACCATCCGGTAGATGACATTCTCGTGCAAAGTGGAAGCGCGTAGGCTGCCAGCCACACCGTACCGTCTCTTGCTCATACTCCGAAACACAGACAGTGGGTCGTAAAGCATCAGCAGAATGCTAACCGCTGGATGGCGACCGTTGGATTCATTTCTGTCCTGTTCGCCAGCCCAGAAGGAAGGCCCAGGTGTGTTCGTTCGGTCACGAACGGTCATAAAATGGTTTTACAACCAAATCGGAAATCGACTGGCCCAGCCGACGACGCACGGGTATGACCGTGCTCGGAGTCGCCAGTCTGGTTTACGATGTCAGCGGAAAAGGGTATTTGAAGATAAAGTGCGAACTTTATCACGGGTAGCTTCCGTCATGGGGCAATCTGGGTCTAGAAGTAGAAGTAGTGGAAACAAGTTTAGTAGCTGCATTAGTTGTAGTAGCAGCAGCAGCAGCAGCAGCAGAAGTAGTAGGAGCTGACCAGAGACGCAAGGAGTAGCGTTACATGAAGTTTATTTGATTTAGACGACCATGATTGAATTGTTTTTCTGACGATTGACGATGATCAGAAAAGTCCCTTCGAATGGGAACTGATGTGTTGACCTCACAGAAGTAATTTTTTTCTTTTTTTTCAACAATCGTCCTCCTTCAATCCGAGCCCAGAGGACACAATTTCGTACCACGGTATTATTTAAATGGGAAATTTCAACTTTTCAGCTGACTTTTGAGCACCGGTACAGGCAGCACAAGGGGAGAAGGACATGACGTTCAACTTCACCGTTTGACGTACACGCGACCTTTCCTTTCCATTCCATTTTACCGAACGCGTCAGCTGTCAAAAGATGCGCCAGGTACCCTCTAATGCTGCAAGACCGTGAGCCGAGATTTCCCCAAAAAACACGTCAAACCAACAACGATTCAGTCTGCACCTTCGGTTTGCCTCAAAATGTCTGGTGGTCTCGAGGGAAGACTCACAGCTTAAGTGCAGGTTGTGCTCAGGACCAACCAGGGCAGGAAGCTTTTACCTGTCGTATGTGTCCCCCGCCAGCGTGTCTGTGTGCCAGCGGTACGTGTGATTTGCGACTGAGAGGTTGTAAGAAGTTGGTCCGCAATTTGCATTTTAGGGCTGCTGCTATCACGGCCACGGCCATGGCTGGTTTGTGAGGTTTCCTTTTTCGCTTTGCTGTCCCCCAAAAACCCACCACATACAAACACACATACATTGAGTGACACGGTGATGGATTTGTAGTGGTTTTTGTAAATTTTCAATTTAAAAATCCCATCCCGACGCTGCTGTCGTTGTACAGCTTTTCGAGCGGTGAAGTGAGACAACTTTCCACGTTCTGACAGGCAACGGTTCCATCATACAGTGGCTTTGACATTTTATTTCGTTGGCATAAATGAATGGGAAAGCTTGTTCATAAGCTGCCCATGGGTTTGAATAGCACGCTCAAGGGTTTCAGTGAATCGATCAATTCTGACGAAGCTTTTGACGAACATCCGAATGGTGCATCGGTGTTATTGTGGCGCGTGTCTTTTTTGGATGTTTGTGAGTGGCAAGCAGTAGCATAATGCTGCTGGTAATAATCTGTGGTATCAAAATATGCTGCTGCAAACACAAACTGACCACTGCACTCTACTGATTGATCGTGAGCAGCTCTGGATACTTTCTCTGGATTGCAGTCAAGTTTCAAAGTCAATGATGGAATCAGTCTTC
Source organism: Anopheles aquasalis (assembly GCF_943734665.1). Taxonomy (NCBI): domain Eukaryota; kingdom Metazoa; phylum Arthropoda; class Insecta; order Diptera; family Culicidae; genus Anopheles; species Anopheles aquasalis. Next base: position 22,660,194 of record NC_064877.1, on the reverse strand, counting down.
GTTACTCGTTCCCGGTGGATGAACCTTCAACTTTGGCCCAGCAACGGTGGTAGTTGCAGCGAGTCAGCAAGTGGTCTTAACGAATCGGATGGTCTACGGGAATCGTTTGCTGCGCGGCGGCTACCGAATGTTTGTAAAGTTGAAGTGGTTTTCGTTTTGAGAAAGTATGCTTGATTGGACTTGTTCGTCAATCACTATGCTTGCTACGATAACCCCGTGCTTGAGTGGTATTGGTAAGTAGCGTTTGCAAAATTGCATCGATTTCCTGCCCCAGAACCACTTTGCGGTTTTCGTTGGTGCTGCGATTACGGGAGTGAAGATTTGGTTGAACTTTACCTTTGAAAAGTCATTTCTTGCTCCACTGCCACTACTTGTTGGCTGGTTATTGACTGGATGAGTTTTATTTGTCCATGATTATGTGCTGCTATCTACAAATGGCCAAGACTAGCGCGAGGATTCATTTGTATTGTTGTTTGTATTGAATGTTATAAGATTTTCAGTTAGTTACGTTGCTAAACCTAACATAAATAATGTCCCATGACAAGCAGCATTCCTCAGCAACCCACAAACCAACACTATCGTCATCTTCAATTGATAATCCTCACGACACGATAGTGTCACTCCGAAATCTACGGAATAAATTTGGTGCTTGGCTGCTCCTGTTTTAGCCAGACAAGGACTGCCATCGCAATGGTTCTGCAAAAGGCGATTGGCACGTGCTAGCCAAGACGATGTAGACAGCCACACTGACGGCAATCTGTCTGCTCTAGGATGAGCATGACCTTGCTTGATAAAGCATCGATCCGTTTGTTTTTTGTGAATATGGTTCGCATCTTCGTCGTGTCTGGTGTTTAACGGATTAGCTCGAGGGGCCAGATATTTTAGTTATTTTCGAAAGATTACTTCTTGTACCATGTTGGTACAAGTTCAGAAGTGACCACCAATTGAGGGTAAAAATTGGTCTTAGTAATGCTGCAGAATCTGTCGCCTAACGAGCCGTTAGAAGGTGATAAAACGGAGAAGCAGCATAAAACGGGAAAACGAGCTGAACGGCTTCGTGGTCGCAGATCGCACGGGGCGACCCCTTACTGTGGGCCACCCTTTTCAAGCTACTTTTAATCCTTACTTAAATATTTATAAACCATAAATTGTTTATCACTTGTGCTACCGAGGCGTGGCTGGGGCATTATCACGCACTATGCGATGCACCTGTAGCATCGCCCGAGGCCATTCTCGAACACCTCTTGCGAGTGCTTTGAGGTGTTTTCGATGGCTCCTATTCACGCGAACGAGGGTGCTCTCGAGGGACCTTATAAAATCCCAAACCCCTCGAGTCGGTTGGTGTTGCTTTACTTGTCATAAAAGCGGAGCTGGAGCTCGCTAGAGTGTTTACCCCTTTTTGGTGTTGCTTTTACGCGCCCAAGCCCAACACACGTAATTGGGGCTTGGTTTAACAATTTATACCAGCGTCTAATTTATGCCGCTCGCTTGGGAAAAAAAACAAGCAGTTTAGGCGCAAAATGTACTTCTTGTTGTCGAAAATAGGCGCGCTGGCTACATTTCCTAATTTATGTTTTATATTCCTAGTTGGAATTTGATCCAAGAATATTCGAAGATATTGCTTGTTTATCAGCCTAAAACTATGCGAACGACAAAATGAGTAATGAATGACGTTCCGTATTGATAAAACACATTTTAGAAAGTAACTAGCTTGACCCCGCGTGCGTCGCTACGCGTGAAAGACAGGTGTTATCTGAAATTTTCTCTTTCTTTGAGTTTCTATTTTGTTCATGACGACTGTTGTTCATATTTGCAAAGGAATTAACATTAGATTACATTCAAACCTTCAAGTGACCTTTTTCGTGGAGTGATCAATGAATATTTGGGAAACCATACTCGGCAAAGACGGTTTTAAGCCAGTTTTTTTTTAATTGTATGGTTTGATCAGTGAGGAGAATACTAATATTTAAGCAAGTTGATCCAGAAAGTGGGTGTGAACAAAACATTTCCCGTCCTCATGTCCCGTCCAACTCCTTCTGTACAGAACATATCAAGTCAACACGATCGTTATTGCAGGAGATTGAAAAAAAAACAATAGGGCCACAGCGATTTATTATACAGTAATGTGATGTACAATGTTTTTGGTCATACCATCTTCGGCTAATACATACAAACTTGATGGTTTACCGACACGGGAACATGCAACATACAACTGCCCATGTGAGAAACATGGCTTTCTTAAATCCAATCCACAAACAGACATAGTTTGCCCTTGGGACTTATTGATGGTCATGGCGAATGCAATTTTGATTGGAAATTGAACACGTTTAAATTCAATTGGGAATTCTGTCGGGATTATTGGAATACGTGGCAATAGAACATTTTCTCCTTTGAATTTTCCAGACAATATTGTAGCTTCGATGATATTATTCATCATTTTTTTCACCACCAATCGGGTCCCGTTACAAAGCCTTGGCGGGTTTAAATTTCTTAACAATACTACCGGTGATCCTATCTTCAGTCTTAGCATGTGTGGTGGCATTCCCGACAAATTCAAGGAATTCAAAAATTCCACCGGATAATTTACAGCTTCATTTACGTTGCAAACGGTGTCTATAGATTTATAAGATACCACATTTCCGGGCAATGCCTCTTGTATGGAAAAGTTTAAATCATCAACGTCTACATTTTTGG
>NC_064877.1:22635000-22647500 GCF_943734665.1 Anopheles aquasalis | reverse complement strand
CCCGCACCATCCCCCCGACTCCTGTCTGGCCGTACGCTTCGACGAAACTCAAGTGAACTGAGGCAAACTGTCGTTTGGCACACTGCTTGGGGTATTTTTTTTTTCGGGCTGGACCGGCATTTCCATTTTGTTTTTATTATACTATCCTTCGGGATGTCTTTGTTGTTTATGCCACCGAGCCCAACGGTGGCAGTGGTGGTGAAGTTGTTGTATTCCCTTTTCCCTTCCTTATAGGGAGGTTAATTTAAAAGTTTTTCCTAGAAACAGCTTGTCTGTCTTTCAAGATGGAACCGTTGGTGTTACCATTTAGTTCTGCTTGAAGTGCGGTTACAATGTGGAATGCCCTTTATTTGATTGTGATTTGCGTTGGTACCGAGCTGGCATAACGGGATATCGAGTGATAAACATCCAGTGCCATGAGAGATGCTCTGTTAGAATGGAATTTCATCATTCAATCTGGATTACATAAACTAAAATATCCGTTTGCTGCCAAAATTATGGCCTGTCTAAACGATTGTAACCATTTTATTAATTTCTTCATTAAAATTAAACGAGTATTCGAGAACCCTTAACGATTGTCACCCAGTCCAGACGGTTCAAATGGGAACAGGAACCGCAACGGAAGAACCGATATCGATGCCGACACTTAGGCTCAACGAAGTGAAGCTCAGTTATCGTTGCAGCTCAGCCAACGCTCGATGCTGAACGGTGGTATAGCCAGTGGTTTTAATGCCAGTGCAGATTGCGGTGATGGTCGATAACTTATGGACATTAAATCGGATCAGCGAGCGGAGGAACCACGAGATGGCGTAATCGATGGGTGGTGGTGGTGGCGGTGGTGTGTCCCACCAGAGCTTAGCACGCAATCGTGCGAATCTAAGATAGATATATTGAAGATTCGGAAGCTGGCTGGACACGCGTTCGTCCGGTTGGTCAGTTGTGGTGACCGGTTGGCACTCGGCCAGCCGATACTCGAGACGAGCAGGTCATTCCTTGGAGAAGTGTTATCGTTCTACGAGCTGGTCCGGTGACATGATGAAGAATTAAGGAGCCACACAAAGGCTTATGGCTTTTAATATAGGGGACACCGGTGCGAAACTGATTGCGTTTGAGAAATATAGAACCTGGCGTCCGGCACTGGAAGCGAGAAGTCGAGTTTTAAATCAAGTGACGTAGTAGCAGACTGAGCGAAGCATTTAATAATCTCACTTGATCCTTAATAGATGCGCAAACAGTTCTCAAGAAAGGACGATCTTACGAGGCGATCGATATTTGGACCGTATCTATTCATAACCACACTTAACGTCGCGTATTCTATATTTCTCAACGCAATGAGCCTGTCAGTGACGTCTAGAAGGCTTTTTTGCCTAAAACTCAAATGATAAGTACGCGAGATGAGGATTATTGCCGTGCTGGTGTACCATATTACCATTTCATTGGTTGCTTTGCCCTTTTTGACCCAGCAGACACTCCAGAGTACGGTCATAGCCCGGTGACAAGGGTTCCACGATGTCAGAATCAATCTGAAAGCACCGCTCTGAGCACCAAACCATTATGCTGCCATCGATTGGGAATGCATCCGTGATGGGAGTATGCAACCCTCCGGTATGTTCTGCGCCTCTCGTTCTCCTCTTCTCTCCCCCTCTTCCTGTTGGATCAAAACCTAGTGCAGCGTACGGCAAGCAGGCAGGCAGGCAGCGCAGCGCAGCCACCTGCGCCGTGACGTCGGTGGCCAATCGTAAATCCAATTACATTAAGATCCCTATTTACATACCCGTTATGGGTCGCCGTAGAGGTCAGGGCACACATCTTGAAGTAATTTTCCTTCTCTGCTTTAAATTACTTTCGCCCGGCTGGTTGCGTCCGGGCTGCCGGGCGCTAGCTCACGCTCACTGCCAAGGAGCGGTAGCGAGAGATCCCCTTGAGAGAGCCATCGCCATCAAAAGACCGCCAACCAGCCAGCCAACCAACATCGAGGCAATGATGCTGGCAGGCGAACACGGGGATCAGGGAACAGGAGAGGCTCACACTCGACCTCCTTTCATCCGGCGATTATTGGCACTGCAGCAGCAACGGCACGCGGGTGGACAACAACCTCGTGGATCCACCACCACCACCACCACCAGCACCAACCAACTCCCATGTTGTGACCTCCTTCATAACAAGCCCCGGTGGGCCCCTGAGGCAGCTCCAGGGGGGTGGAGCTGGCCGTTAACAAAGACTCCATGCTTCACGAAGGATGCTGTTTACTGCTCCGTGTGTCCGGGTGTGCTGTGTTGTGTGTATGTGTCCTTCCATAAACATTGCTGCCATAATAACGGCACATCCTTGTCATGCCTCTCGACGCTCGGATGGGAGGACACGGTGCCGGTGCTGTGCATGTCGCTGCACCAGGAATGCACCAGAAACAAGCATCATAAGCATTTTTTCGCTCATTGCCCTCGAGCGGCACCAAGCGAGCCCGTTTCGCTGGGATGTCTTCATATTGTGTTGCCTCATCCGCCATCGCTCCGTAATCACTGGAGCACCCTCGTCTCGCGTGTGTGCGCTTGCGGGAAGCGACATATTTCTTGTCGTCGGCGTCGTGGAAAACCGTATTAAGTCGATCCCGTCGATCTGTGGCAAAGGCAGAGGGAGCTTATTATTCCGCGTTGCTTCTCGGCGCTACTTGGCAACACACATGCACATGACACACAGAAATACCGTCCGGGGGGATAACATTTCTAAGCTGTGCAAACATCGTCGCGAATCGTCCCCTAGCGTGTTGTGCAGCGATAGTCAATCGAGGGCGAAAACGTAACACTCCGTTCGCTCCGCTGGCATTCGCTGGCCGCAAGCTCAACTCAAAAACCACCGAGTGCTGCGATTCATTCTGTCGTCACGGTTTTGGGGTACGGAACGGAAAATGGAACGATCATCAACGGCTTGATGAGGAGGCAAGTGGTGGCGCCACGGATGAAAAGGGGGCCTATTTTCATCTCGTCCGTCGAACAATTAACAAACAATTCCATTTTACTTGGCGAGCTTGTAGCTCGCGTCGTCTACTGAACGGGGGATGAAGCAGCGTGTGTGCTTTCTCATCTTCTTCATAGTGCGCTTCATGTTATCCATGTGTTTGTGTGTGCGATCTTCTCTAATCCTTATGGGTGTCCTTGGATGCATGCTGCTGGTGTAATCCTTGTGCGAGTTCCGTGAGGGATGCATCTTCATGGTACAGTATGGAAGGAAGGTGTTGTTGTTGTTGTTGTGTTGATGTTGTTGTCATCAATAAGCTACTCTCAATTTAATTTTGATTAAAATGACTGTGATGGCTCCTGGTAGCGAGCAACTCATCAGTCGCACGAATAGCTGGGAGTCAGAGCCAGTTCATTAGATGAAGTGCATCGTATCTCGAGGATACCGGTAAACATGCTTCTTGTACTTGCAATCCATTATGCATTTTATGAGAGTGATTTAGTGGATATTTCTGTTGCTTGAAGTGTTATTTGAAGTGTTCATATGATCCCTCATGGCTATATAACTTCAAACAGGTTCGTTCCTGAGAGTTTCATTATTTTTTACGCGTCAGTTTGTTTTCACAACACTTCGTGGTTCGCTCTCAACGCGAGGGCTTTGCATGCATTTTTAATTGCGATCAAATTACACACCTATTGCATTCGATCCACACTTGTATGCCACACCTCTCTCTCTCTCTCTCTCTCGCTTTACGTGAAATCATAGAGCAAAATACTTTTCGAATTTCCCATTCGAGTACCCTTAAACCAGGTTATTGAAATCGACAATGGCGCGAACACTCGGTACCCGTGCCCGTGCCCGTGGTGTGCCATAACGGGGAAAAGTGCATCTCATGTCATGTTGGTATGGTGGATGGTCCTGCATCAGATAGTGAATGGTCGGGTATGCCAACTACAAAGTGCTGCTACCACTGCACAACAACATCCTGGTAGCGAGCCTGGTGCACACGGTGCGGGGTTATGAATAAACAACCAGTCCCGGTACCCGGAAAGGTAATCATCCAGCCAACCAGCCAGCCATCCAGCCAGCCATCCAACCAGCCACTCAAGCTGCTGGCTGACGTGGTGGAGGGTGTAACGGATCACTTTCTACTGTGAAATCGAAACACAAATTGGAAACCGATAGGCCCGCTTGGCCCGCTTGGCCCGCATGGTCCTCGTCGCAATCAGACACGCGATCCTCCGTTGGAAAGTGGAAGAGTAAACGCAAAGCAAACAGGCAAAGGGCATGCAAATGCTTTCAAAAATAAATTGAACTGATTTTTGGAGAGCTGCTGCGTTTGGTTGTTGGTCGATGATTGGGTAATATGTTGCAAAGCACCGTCACTTGGGAAAGGGATCGCTACGCGGCACTGGCACCGGCACTGAATGTGCTGCCAAATAGCAATGAATATGCAAAACGGAATGTAAGGTTCTCGCATGACTTAACAAAAATCACAACCGTGTGCTCTCCACGTGGGCTTTGGGCCGATGGGCTGTAGGCATCGCTGGAAAGGTGATTTGCACCTCCATGGCCACCATCGCCAAGAGAAAAGAGAAGAAAAATAATGAAGGGACACATGGGCCGATGGGCTCGACCGGTAAAAATGATATCCTCATCTGGGCAAAGCCTCGACGCGCGCGCGCCTCGTGTTAGGGTGCTTTCGCGTGAACGACTTCATTAAAAACCGTCCTTGGCTAGCGCAAAACAAAAAGAAAAAGAAGCGAAAAAAAAACCATAATAAGAGGAAACACCAAAGCGATAAACGTTGGCGTAATGCCGAATCTAAACCGCAGAGCCGAATGGATCCCAAAGTGGGGATCCGGTACTTCGGTGGGACCGAAAATGGAATGTCATAGCCATAGCACGGGAAAAAAGCGAAACGGAAAGGAAAAACTAAAGATGAGGCATCCGGCCCGACCGAGTGACAGTGGGTGGTGGGCGCTGGCAGTGAATTTGTTTATTAGCTAAGTGAGGATGAGGATGCTGACGAACCGTGGCGTCCGTCGGTTGCTGTGGCTGTGTGTAACGGTCCTCGAACATAAACGGAGAAAGAAGAAGGTGAAAAAAGTACTGGGAAATATGGAAAAATGGAAAAAATGAATAAATATATTTAATAAGTGTGGTGAGTGTCGAGGGAAAACGTGGTACACACCCTGCGGGAGCAGTTAAAAGTGGGAAATTATTTGTGAAGCTCAGCCAGCCAGCCTGGTGGTGGAAAATTAGGTGCGCTAATTGGGTTGCGTGAAGCTAGATTCCGGGACCGCCGGTACGGACACGTACACCTGAGTCCCTATGCGACTTACATTACGTGGATGTTGTAGCAATCATTTGGTTTAGGTTATTACGGGCAATTGAATTTGATACAAAATTCATTTTTGGCGTTAGATAAATATGTTTAAGTTGATAAGCGAATCATAAAATGGTTAAGCAAATGAAAATATGTTTTAGGAAAATGAACCAAACCAGCTGTCAGTATGTAAGATTGAATATAAAATTAATTTTCAAGGAGAATTTTTAATAACATGTTGGTTGTAATTGAAAAAAAATCTTATTGAGGAACGTGTTCAAAATAACAATGTTACTTTTTCATTGTTTTTTATTCACAAATTTATTTTATCCTGCACATGAAAAATAAATACATTTTCGTTCTAGCTGATTTCCGACTACATAAACAATATTTAAACTTCAAACTCTAAACTGCTCACTGTACCTCATCCTAATGAAGGATCCTTCTTGCTTCATCAAACGCACCACCCAAACCATTCCAACTTTCACCATATGGGCCACGGTTCATTTGAATGTACGTCGTCGTCGTCGTCGTCGTCGTTCGCTTGCGTCGAGTCAATTGTCTTCGGACTCCACTCTCGCAACCATCTTTTGATCGGTTTTGTTTCCCGCCTGTACGCACGTCCCTGGCGTCCCCTGGCACAAGACGGTACCGGGTAAGGAGACCCCGGGGAGAACGGGTCCAATTTTCCGGATGATATCATCAAGCCGTATCCTTCTTCAGTCTGCGTCCGTACTGTCCATCGAGATGATCGTTGCCTTGCCCTCATCATCCTACACGTAGACGCCATCTGCATGTCTTTAAGAATGTCTGCTGCTGCTTCGTCCTGGTTCGAGTGCTGGTGGAGCGTTTGCAGGAGGTGATAAATAGGAAAAAGGTAAACCGTGGCGGCATATGCTGCTGCTTTAATGCACTATATTTGTTGGTGTGTTTGTGTTGGTCCACTATCCTTCCCCATAATCATCACCATCCTCACTCCAGCGCATCACAAGACTATAGAGCCGCTCCGAACGGTGCGTGGACTCGTCGCTGTATTCGTAGCTCGAGCTCGAGTTCTAACGCTGCAAAAGGATAATCCACGGCACGGTGATTTGCACGTTGCTGGAAAGGAAATGGAAACAAGGGGAGAGAAGAGAACGCGGGTGATGTTTTCTTTTCTTTCTGTTAGTTTTCTCTCCCGCTGCAAACCGGGTCGCCGGATTGTTGGTGAACCAAGTCCGTCCGTCAGGTGCTTGGGGTTGGTCACCATGGTCTGCAGGGCCTCGGGGTTCTGGTTCGCATCATCAACATCGTGGTCTAGAGTCACCGCGATAGCCACGGCCACGTTCGCTACTCTCACTCAGAAGCCTCCAACCGTATCCGCTTTGCTGTCCATTCAAAAGCACCACACCAGCGTGTCTGTGTGCGAGTGTGTGTCTGCACAGGAAGTGAAGGACAGTGTCACGAGCAGGCGGTACTTAGCGGTCTCGCTGGCTGGCTGGCTGGCTGGCTGGCTGGAGCCTGGATTGAGGCAACATTTTCATTACACCTGGCCCTGTTGGGTTGATAAGCGCTTTTGTTGCGAATGTGCAAAGCATTTACCTTGCATACAGATGCATGCACGTTACAAAGAGCGATAGCATTTCGTCTAGATAGATAAATCTTCTAAACCGTACCTACAAGCGTACTGCAACGGTGATGGCCAGCGTGAAAACATGTTTTGAAGTGCCTGGCTTGCCTGTTAATGTAAAATGTATCAGCTCGAGATGGAAAACACCGATGACGACGGCGACGACGACGAAGAAGCATTTCACTTTGCCAGAGAAAGTACGCCAAATGAATGTAACTTTGTTGTTGCCAGCGCCAGAGAGCAGCTACAGAGACATCGATTCTCATCTCGGTGCCCTGCCTCCAACACGAGTGGAGTTGAAGGTAGCAACTGGCAGCGGTTCAGATTTGCGACCTTTCCCGGTACACGCCGTGCGCGGTGTCACTTTCTTTGATTTGATTGCATTCATACTTCGTTCTGCTTTATTCATGGACGCACGATTCCTTGCAAATCGTGAGCTGACAGATAGCGGGAGATGCGGTGGAGTAGGTTGAGTATCCGGCAGTCAGATGGGGGTGCTTGATGCGAGCGCAGTAGTAGCGCAGTAGTAACGCCTCACCATTAGCCCTTCCTGGCACACGCTCTTGCATGTGCTGCAGCATGTGGCTCATGAGTGTAGGTTGTAAAAGTTTTACGACGACGGCGACGACGACGACGAAGGAACAAAACGAGCAGCAAAAGGAACGGCCTGGAGGAGAACCGAAAGCCCGGCCACCAGCAGTACGAGTGCTCTGTCCCGAAAACGGGAGCTACTGGCGTACGGGCAAAGTTTCGCCATTTTCCCACGGTTTTCCATGTCCTCTTCCTCGAGAGGGTCCCCCATCCCACCGAAGGTACTAGGCAGTGTTTCCCGGTTCTAACCATCGTACATCTTGGGCCCGGATTCCACACCGATCAAACCATCAGACCCGGCGCGGACCCCGTGGAGAGCGTGTGCCGGTGGCTACAGTGTGAGTATTGTAATTAGAAGCATTTAACTTTCGCGGAACGCAGCTGCCACTAATGTCGGTAGTTGGGTTTTTGCTACTTCCCGGGCCATTTCTTCGTCCAGGAGATGATTCCGTGCCGCGATCGCGAGCTCTGGCGGTTTACCGCAAGTGTGAGGCAGCGGTCAGGTTCCCTTTTTTTGGATCCTAAAAAGTATTTCTCAAGAAACTGTTAGGTTTAAGTGAAACTGAGCCTTCTCACAGCTCGGTGGCGTTTGTTTTATCGGTCTCACAGCACCACCATCGCTAGCATATGTTTTATGCTTTCCGCAAACGCAAAGTTCATCCACTGTAGCGCGGCGGGGAGAGGCTATGCAACTCGCCTACACTTGGTCCGCGGTACGTAGCGTGCCAATTGCTTCCACTGCACCTGATACCGCTGGTCTGCCCACCCTAGGGCACCGTTCTTTTTGCCGCACTGTTCTGCCCAACGTGCACCTAAAAACAGCAAATGGTGCTGCTCGCTCGGTGTTCAACTTTTCGTGGTGCGGTTACGTCGGTGCCTCGCCAGCAAAATGCTCAAGCGCTGGTCGGAGCTAAAACTGAATTAGTACCTGATTAGGGGTGTGCGATAACGGGTGCTAACAGCAGCAGGAGTAGCAACTCGCTGATGTTGATGTTGGCGGCTCATTAACCACCGAAACCGAGTGCGATACGGTGCGATACGTGACGAAGCCGTGATGTGTGTATCGAACAATCGAATCTCCCCTTTCGGCATCTTTTACTAATGAACACCTTCCAGCGAAACGGGTGCTAACCTAATTATTGCTGCTCGCTCGCGTTGTTTTCGATGTGCGGGAACCAGAAAGGCCCTTTTCTCGACACCCTCAACTAGCGTTCGTGACCTGGCAGCACACCAGCTGAAGAGCTGTCCTGGGTACAGCACAAGCACAGGTGCTGATGGATAGAGAGTGTTTGGTTCTATCTTGAGCTATGAGTTTCTTGGCGCTATGAGTTTTACAGAAGCAACTATCTCATACAAGGAGCGCATTTCTGCAAAAGATATTTTCTTCAACAACTGCAACAATAACGCCAGCAGAGCATTTGTCGTTTTGCAAACTCTTTTAGTGAGGGAATAACCGGATAATGGCATGCCGCACACGTTTCTTATTTCAATTCCGGATGATCCATGGGGTCTTTCGCACCTTATCTGGATCGGGAACCGCGATTCGGAACGGCGGGCGAGTTGGCTGCGTGCCCTTTGCGTCAATATGCTAGCCCTCGTTTCAGTCTCTCCGCGATGCTCCTGCTCCTGGTGCTGCTGCAGCTGTATGCTCTTCCAGAGTCCCGGGCCACGGCATTCGGGCCGCGCTTCCATCGAATCCCGGTCCTGCCGAAAGCCAAAAAGGCGAAGAAACTCGACGGGCCACTCACGGGAGCACGCGAGCAGCAGCAGCAGCGAAAAGGAGATGCCAACCCCTGGTTCCCGGGTGAGTAGACAAGTCAATAACGTACCAACCGACCACCGAGGAACCCGAGAGAGAGAGAGACAGTTCGAGCGAACGTTCTCTCCTCAGACACCTGCGTTAGCGAGCGTTCTACTTAGTACACGAGCCTTGTCCCCACATGTAACGCAGCATAACCCTAGTGGTTCTAGGCACCTCGCTAGTGAGCACGACGACGTGACTCTAACCCGACCTCCCGGAGGAGAAACGGTGAGCGAGCAAACGAGCGAGAGTGAGTGACACTCGGAAGCGATAACAACAACACGAGAACCTGGCACCAGCATCTCGGTACACTATGGGACCGAATACTCTCGCGCTCTCTCGCACGCCAGCCAGCTCGTCCACCAGCTTTGCGTTCGCTATCCGCTCGTCGTGGTTCGAGAAGATTTTCCTTCGGTTGCTGGGAGGTGGGGGGGGGGGGGGGTGATGGTGCTGCTTCTGGTAGTGAGAAGGCACCACCAAACGCTATCGTGCTTGCGCGTATCGCCTGCTCATCAGTCTCGCCGTTTGATGCGCCGATCGTGGACGTGTTGGAATCTCGTCGTCTCGTTCCTCGGGTTGTTGCGACGCTAGTATCGTTCACCAACTCGTGGTGGCCACTGCACGCTGGTGCTCGTTGCTGCTCGTTGCAGCTGCTGCTGCTGGTACGACGGTACGCGCTACAGTGCGTGGCCTACTAGAACGCGCGCGCGACCTCCTTCTCTGAGTGTATCCAGGTGGCTGTGGGAGTGTGTGGCTGTCTGCAGAACCATCCAAGTTGACCGTGAAACCGGGAACCCCGTCGGAACCGTCGGATAAAGTGTGAAGTTCATCGCAATCTCATCCCAAGGACATCGGCCTGAGGCCCAGGACAGCAGGAGAAGAAGCAGGACCAGTAGCTCTGTAGCAGCCTGCACATCCATTCATCCATCCATCCAGCTGTTGCCGAGGGAGGGGGCTGTCAAGGAAGATTATTGCTCTCCATCACCAACGCGGTGGCTGGTTGCGAATGGACGAGGATTTCCAAAAGTGATTTGTCGAGCCGCGTGCGCGCCTCATAAAACATAAACCAAGGACCGATAACCGACCAAGTGCACCTAGATCTCGTCTAGGTGTGTGCTTGTGTGTGCTTGTAGTTGGTGTGTCCTGGGTCTCTTCGACTAGCATTAGCGATGGAACGAGCGTCCGCTGACAACCGTAATGCTGGTTGATGGCCTAAGCTCCAACGCAGTGTCCGTGTCCCTATTTCTGTGAGCGTGTATGTGTGGTCTGCATGAGGATTAATGCGCGAAGCAGTGAATCCTTTACACTTATCCGACCAGTGATTGCTTAGGCGTGCGAGAAGCTAAACTATTCACCGACCACCAACATCTCAGCATCTTACGGGACGCCTTGTCCGGAACTCCGGTGCTCTCCGCTTTGTCCGGTTGTTTCCTCTTTCTTCCGTTCCTTGGTACTCCTTGGTGACGTCGAACCGGGGTGATGGGCTCGTGGCGAGCGTGCGTTACGATGGGGACCCCATACCCACCGGCCACTTTCCAGTGGGCTCGTGTTCGTGCTTCCACTCCCTACCCCCGCAGACCATGCAGTGGGATGCAGTGAAAAGTAAAAATAACGCTGCCGTGGCGGAAAATGTCAGCCTCGTCCACCGTGCGACAACGACGACGACTACGGCGACAACGAGTCCTTCAGATGTCCGAACGGCACCGTCTTTGCGTCGTCTTTGGGTCGCACTAGAGCGTTCCGTGCGTCTCCTTGCTAGCTTGAGGTTCTGTGTGTGCGAGAGTGTGTGATTGGTGGGTGTTTTTTTGGTGGAAACTAAGGTAGTGACTGCGGCATCTCCCTCGCTTTACTCACGTCGCCGTGTTTCTCTATCTCTTCCCCTCTCTCTCTCTCTCTCTCTCTCTCTCTCTGTCTCTCTCTCTGTTCCTCTCTTTCTGTCTTACTACGCATATCGCGACGCCATTGTTGATCGAGCTTAGTGATTGTGGCGCTTGTGGCTAGTGGTTTCGTGTTGGCGTTCTTTGGCGTGTGTCGCGACACACCAAATCGTCGTCTTGTGCGTACAAAAGTTGCCGAACGGGGCCTATAGTGGCTGAGCACATGTGTGTACAAGTGTCTGTTTGTGCGTGTACGTGGGAGTGTGTTTGATGAAGGAAGTCAATTGGTTGTTTTGAGCCGTAGCACCGTAGGAGTTTGGTGAATTGCTGATTTTCGACGATAATTGATAGTATGGTGAAGGCGCAGGAAGCAGAAGGATAGGTGGATTGGTGGTGAATCAGAGGTGGTGGTGTAGTTCCCGGGTTCTCCGGTGTATGTGTGCAGGCACCTCAGGCCTCACCGAATACCAGACCGTGACCAAACGACCTACATTACATCCTTTCGGTCAACCGGCTACACGCTGCAATGGAGACGGTTAGTATCCTTGTCGTTTTGACCTTCAGTGCTGCAAATGGACCTAAGCACACATACACATGAACACACACATACACACTCGATGGCTGTGCTTTGCAGCATCTGAACATAATCTACGACCATTATCGGGCACCATTAATAGTGCTCTGGGTTATATTGAAATCCCTTACGCCAGCAATGGATGGCAATGGAGCTGGTTCGGTGTGAGAGTCGATATGGAGCAGCACACTCCCGGGAAAACCAGCCTTCACCCTCCCACTGACCTCTCACGGTCAAGTTAGAACCACCGTAGGGACGATCGAGGGTGACAGCTGGACTCGGTTTGAATATTGAATGCCACAGATGTCGATAAGCATGAGCGGCGAGCGAGCGCTGGAACTCGTGTCGCTTTCTTGCTTCCGCTTTTCTTCACCACCGACACTTTCTGTTGTTGAACACTCGGTTTAACAAGTGAGCATAAACATAAATCATCGAGGACGACTTCGGGCAGTCGGATTAGAAGGTTCTAGATCGAAGCTCGTAAAATGCTTTCCGGTACATTTTACACAAGACCCAACGCATGCAACAAGTGTTACAGATGGTATTTAATGTTTTATTTGTGAATTCAATCAGTGGAGGGAACACGCAGTTGGATATACTGTCAATCGGTTTCGGAAGGATAATCAGAGCATTGCATAACGGTCCTATAAATAACCCCTTTCGTGGACTTAATCGCGTCGTCCACCGTAGTGCCGTCTTTTGAAGGATTCTTTAATGAATTATTTCCATTTCGCTACTACGCCATGACTGCCGTAGCATTGGGG
>NC_064877.1:22612500-22630000 GCF_943734665.1 Anopheles aquasalis | reverse complement strand
AAGGACGCAACCAGAAGGAATCGGATTCGAACCGAGCGGGGTGTGGTGATGTGTGTGAACAGTCCAATTCTCCAGAGACAGACAGCGGAAGTGGGGGGGTTTGGGCCAAAAAGGGCTCCCCTGAACATAAGATTAGCATATTCGATTGATTGGAAAGAATTGAAAAGCATGATGCTGCTGCTGCTACTGCTGATGGTGCTATCGTTTCGTCTCAGGCTTATTGAAGCGAAGAAATCCCGGGCTAGATGGGCGGAAGGAAAGGAAGACGCGAGCAGAAATATGGAAGCGTATTTACCGAATCCTTATTCAAGCTCGTCATGAGTCAATGAACGAGACCGATTCTTCGAAGGCTCCCGGAATGCTGTTAGGAAGACATCGCGCTAGAGCTAGAGCGTTCTGTCTGGCGCGGGCTACCGAGCGTCCCGTGCCTCGAACGCTCGAGAAACTAATCGCTTGGAAAAACTGTTCAGACAGCAAATAAATAGCACTTGCCGGTACCCTTTTTCGATTGTAAATAAGAAGGAGCGGAGCAGAAGCTGGTTGCTGTTGCGATAGCGTTCCGAGCAACGTTCGTTCGCTCGTTGCGGAAATGAAATGAATTGTTTAATCGAGGCAAATGTCGATCGATGAAGTACGAACCCAATGAATGGTACCTGTACATCGAATCACACTACGATTGGCAATATTAAGTGTTGTTCTGGAACAGTTGCTGTACTTCAAAAAATTGCTCCTTTTATGATGCTCGTAACATTTGCAATCATATCAATGGCGTTGTCCACACGCTATAGAAAATGATGGGAAGAACATGCAAAATGACGAAGTAAAGTATTCCCGCAATGTGATGCCCTCCGATATCCAGTGGCCATACAGGGCGATGAAAACATCCCTCTGTGGTCTCACGTAAATTCCATTTCAATGCCAATTTCACATACCTTGACGGCAGAAAATCTCGGTAAAACGATTGAAACGGATTTGTAAAACGATCAGAAGTATGCTCTTTCATCCAGCAGAATGCTTCTCTTCCTACGCCCCTCGGTAGGTGCTCTCTCCAAATCCCCAAAGGAGCTGGCCAAACGATTACGGTTAAACGCTGATGGCAGAAAAACTCGCCATTTCATAAATTGCCCTCCACGACCACCGACCACTAACGCGAGTGCGCGGACCAATCTCTGCTAAAAGCCGTGCGAAAGAAAGTCCTACGGCAAATCTTTCATAAATTTTAAATTGATCATTGTTCCCGGGGCTCGTTTTCGTTTCAGCCACACGGTTGCCACGGCTTTAGCGCTCTTCCAATGGTTTCGAGATCTGGGCCACTAGTAATCGTTTCGCACCCGTGGCGTAATGTGGCCACAAGAGAGAACATCTCATTTTTTATTTCTTATGTTTGCTGGCAGCGGCATTCGACTGCCAAGTGACTCCCAACCGCTTCGGTATGGTCACAATCAGGTCACATTTAGCGTTGCGTCGCCAAGCGCCGAGCCGAGGTTTGACCCTGGTACCCTTAGAGCCGTTGGGTTGGCCGTGCGCCCAAAAATGATTTGCCTTGATTCAATAAACTTCATCAGCGAAAGTGTGAGATAATTTGATAACAAATTGGAGCGAACAAAGCGACACGATGGACCCATGGACGGGTGGTGTACAGATGGGAGAAAATGGAGGTCCTGGGCATGCCAGACGAATGTTCACATTTGCATACAGCGAGCGCTGTGCCAAGGGAG
This sequence comes from Anopheles aquasalis, assembly GCF_943734665.1. Taxonomy (NCBI): domain Eukaryota; kingdom Metazoa; phylum Arthropoda; class Insecta; order Diptera; family Culicidae; genus Anopheles; species Anopheles aquasalis. Next base: position 22,628,282 of record NC_064877.1, on the reverse strand, counting down.
TGGATGTAAACCTTTTTCTAGGGGTAAGGTTCTCACCGAACGATGGCATTGAGTTTGCCAAAATGAACCGAAAATGTTGCTGTAACACTCCAGCCAACACTTTTCCTATGGACTCAGCACCAAGTTCGCTTAGCTAGCTCGTTTAAAAAGAAGAATAAAAGGATTCGGAATATACTAGAAGTGTTTGTAAGTTTGAATCGATTGTGCTCGACGGTTCGACGCTTTTGAACGATTTTTAGTGATATTTGAAGGGCATTGTTCTCGAGCTGAACAGCACCGGGATACATGGCCATGTAATGTTCGATACGATGAAGTGGAGAATCATGTCGCCATGAAGTGGTGTTAACCACCGAGCAGCTGTAGGGTAATCATGGAAGAATCATGTGTCTGAGTCTCTGCTTGGGATCATTCGTGGTACAACTTTATTGGTTGGCAAGGAGTGTGCTCTCCCCTGCTTGCCTGAGGGTATTATTGTCAACTTTTTATGTATCTGGTATGGTTTCCAAAGTGCATTTTCCTTCATTTTCGCTGAGTTTTACTGCACCTGTTCTGCTTCAGAACGATGCATTTTATTGTTTTTTTCGGTTGTTCCACAATGGAGTAATTAGTTCCATTTCGTATGTGTTTAAATATTAAACTAGAGTAATCTTTTCACGTGTAGAGAATTGAAAGAAAATGGAGAGAAATTCAATCATTTCCATTCCACAAATTTAATCATTTTCAACAGCTGGAACGTAGGTTGGGTATCATTTCCATGAGAAAAACCAATGCAGGTACGGGCGTGCACACGATAACAGCCGTCCATTTTTCACCTCATACTCTTATCTTTTTATCCGATTAAAATATTTGCTTTCATGTACCACCATGGTCGCACAAGATGAAACATTCGATAATTTAAAGCGGATTTTGTACGTGTTTCGAAGGGCAAAACCACGCTCGCGACGTGGTATATAGATTGTTTCTGTATGAGTTCGTTTCGCCTAATTGAAAAAGGCGCTTTGCAGCGCCAAATGTCATACCCACATTAAATGGCGTGGGTCTAATTGATTAAACAAACAACGAAAGGTAATTAAATAAAATGAAAAACCTACGACTCGCCGTGCCAACTGTTTTGGCAAGGCAAAGTGTTGTGGCAAAGAAGAGAACGCGGATGGTCGGAAGCGAAAGCAGCATTACGAACGGTTGAGTTTTTTTTCGAATGTAACGTCTCGACCAACGGTGACGGCTACAAATTTCAAGTTGCACAATATTCGCTCATTGTTCCGACATTGTGCAAGTGATAATGGTGATGGTGACTCAAATCGGTGCCTCTACTGAGTAAATCGTAAAACGGCTTACAAGCAATTGTAATTATTGCTAGTGCAACGATTGACGCCATTATTTGAAGCACATTTTCCATCAAACAAAAAACTAAAAATAAATATTCAACGGTAGACATTAATCCCAAACCGTATGGTAGAGTGCTTTAAGGTTAATTAATTGTTCGCTGCTTGAAGTGTGATGCAAGGGCGCCATTAATCTGTTAGTTTAAATACGGGGCCATGCCCCATTAGAACCATTTTCACGATTACTTCTAAAGGTATTAACCGATTGCTAGAGTTCTGCGAATGAATGTGGCGACGAAGGAGAGATATTCCTGTGCCATGGAATGAATGCCGTACGCCTCCATCAACCGCGATTGGTTTCGATTAAAATCTACCTGATTAAAATCCGGGTTCGGCTGTGAATGCCACAAAAAGCTCCTTTGCGCGAATGGTGGCCACAGCCCGTGAATGCACGCTGCATTCCTTTGACGCCGTTGCTTAAATGTGATCAAATTAAGTAAGAAGCTTTTCCAGGTTCTGAGTAAAAAAAAATCGTTTTCATTTCGTTCCGTTTGCCTCGTTTGCTGCCAACTATGGCCATAGCCCTTTTCGGCTCACGAAAATACGCATGCCACGGAATATCATAACTGTGCCGTTGGATGGGCATGGCCGAGCAAGGAAACAATGAGGAAGGAAGGAAGGACTGGCGGCGCAGACTTTGGCTTTGGTCCACACTCTACAGGCGTCCTTTGCAGCCAGCCGGCGGCTAGCTGACAAGCTAGCCAAGAGCCTCGTTACGCTGATATGAGCATTGACCTAGCTTAGCGGGCGAGCGGTTGGTGAGGAATCCCTTTTCCTGCCAGCACCAAGTCCGGTACACGGGCATTACTTTGCACCGGCTAGAAGTATGCCACCGGGCATCGAAAGATAACGACCATTGCGTCCGTCCATCCGTCCGCCCGTCCGTCCGTTCAACCGAGCGTCAAAATGGAGAATCGCAAACTTGTTGAAAACGAAGCGCACTCGCTGTAAATTTCGCTGACGTTTACTTTACACCGCCACCGTTTGTGCTCATCCTGCCCCTTAGGAGTCGAGTCTGGACCGGGTACATCCCTTCTGGTAGCGCTGGTGAGTCTGGCCGGTTGGCGGAAAAATAATGCTGCGGCTTTGCGCCTCGCTACGTTCTTTGTTCGGCAAAATCCCGCCGAATGTTCTGTTCAAGCCGGCGCAGCGACGGCATTCCCTTTTCGTCCTTCGCAAGGGGCTTCTGCTCCAAAGGACCGACCGTCTTCTCTTATCTGAGTGCAGCAGCGGCATTCGGAATTCCGGACCATTCATTTCATATTTCTAAACGGCATTCATCGGTTCAGCAATAGTTGGGTTAATTAAATTTTTAGAAAAATGTTCTTGTTGGTTCTCTGCTGCTACTATCGTTGTGATGTCGAGTGATTCTCAAATCGACAACGAGGTTCAATTACCAAATGCAATGCACTAACTAGTGTTAAACAATTTTCTTGAAGGAAGCACCGTCAATTCCAAGAAACAGCTGGGCGAACATTATTCTCACGCAATACGTTTATGACAGGAATTGCATCCCTCCCTGAATCCATTCCTTCAAAACGCTTCTCCACGATTTACTTGGTAAGTATTATACCCGGACATGAATCGCCGGTCCAGTGTCACCAGAACCGACGATAGCGATGTTTCGCCTGATGGAAAAGCTGGATTCGGGGCATGATGAGAAAAGTTTTGCCGTTCGCTCGCCCCGAACATGCCCCAGCTCGGTCCCTGCCGTTGTCGAACATTACGATTGTCCGGTCAAAAAATGATTGGACATTTATTGGCAAAGTTTGGTCCGTATCGTCTCCGGAGCATTGCGTCGTTCGGGCGGTCGGCTATTAACTCAATCTTACGCGAAGGACAATCTCCAGATACAGATAAAGTGTTGCGGAGTCCGATGGGAAGGCGCTTGGTAGATATAGGGTGATAACGTTCGAATTACCGGGATCTGCTGTTGCGCCCCCGCGGTTGGTCATGGTCGATTTCTCGCACGGTCTCCGTCCAACCGTATCCGTTGTCTTTCATTAACGGTCATCCGAAGGAAAAAGGTTATCCGGTTTGTGGGTCCCGGGGTGGTGCAATCAGCTGGAAACCCCTTCCGCGAAGATGGATGAATTGCTAGTAGCTCCCACCGAAGTCCACCGAGTCGGTAATTTGTTTGGACTTTGGCTTTTACGATGGATCTGCTGCGTCAGTCAAATCATAAGCGTTAAGTGCTTTTATATGGCTAACTTGTATCGCAGGATTCCGCGAAGGATGAAATGATGATTAAATATAATATCCTTCGCAAGCTAATTGCAGCCGCTGGTCTGCTGATTGTTGGTGTGGGCGACAAAGTTCTGGACAATATGCTGCCTTTCTTGGCTGAAAGATTGAAGCAAAAGCAGATGTTGCTCAAGCGAAGAAACTTCCTCGAAAGGTAAAGGTAATGCGGTAGGCGATTACTTCCAATATTTTCCCTCCCGGGAGCAGAAAGTGTATTACTAAACTCTACTGCTACTGATTATTGCTATTGAACGATGGCGTCTAGAGGCACAAAAAGCCAGGAATAGAAGAGAATCTTGCTAGAAGAATATACAGAAGAAGCATGCCAAACGTATTTATGAACTCAGTTAGTCAATACCGCACCAGACGCAGCGTAAAAGTTCGGTTCGCTTACGAACTTCCCAAGGTGCTTTCCACCAAAACGCTGCCCCCAGACATCGCGACAAAATGGAGTTCGCGGAAAAAGCCATCATCCAGCCACCGTGGTGCAGGTGTTGAGGGAAAAATATTTACTTTTCCTCGCCGAACGAACACACCAAGGAAATCCAGTGTTGGGCAAAGTTGCCGGCTCATATAGGGCCATCCCTCGGGAAGGCGCAAAGCGTAAGGCCGTCCTCCTTCCCTCATCCGCTCAGCGCTCTGGTCCGCGGGCGATGGTTGTTTACTTTGGCACAAAAGTTTCTAATTCCAAAATCAATAGCCCCAATACACGCCATCCCTTGGGGAAGCGCTAAGTCGGTTTCCGCAAATCTTGGACCAGCGGTGGCAGAAAATGGCGGAACGGAAGAGAGCTAGTCTGGGAATGGAAGCAGTTGGTCGCGTCGGCAGGCACGCTGATCGGTTTGACCGGCGGGCAACCAGAAACAACTGTCGCGGTGGCATCAATTAAAACTCACAATACAAACTCCCGCTCCCCGGGGGTCCTGGTGCGATGTTGTGGACAAAGGCGGTGTGCTGTAAGCGGCTTTCGCACGATCAGCAGCCAGGACACGCTGATTGACGAAAGTGCCGAGTTGGGTTTTTTGGCAGGAGGTTGGACACCGTTAACTAAATTCAGGGCTTTGCTTGGCAATATTCAAATGAAGGCCACGATTGACGATGACGCTGTCATGCGGGCCAATTACTCGGGACGGATACAAGCGCGCCTGTTACTGCGGAAGATCTTCAATGTGTTGCCACACCCTGACCTTCAAGAACGTATCCTTGCCAATGCGTGCTGGAGGCGTTGGCAATATTTAAAAAACTTTTAATTAGGTTTTTTTCTGTTGATGATCTTGGGTTCCCTGTTTTTGCTGCTCTTACAACTCGATTCGATTAAGCGAAACATTGGAAGGAACAAAGAGATGGCGCTCATGGTCTTGGGCATTAGCATGAAAACGCTCATAACTGTTCCGTTACTTTCAGGAAGTTTCTATTTTTCTTCTTCTCTTCCGGCTGAAGGACTAGTCAGGACGCACTCGGAAGCGTGTTTGTGAAGTGCTGCTGTTGCCTGAGGGCACCATTCGCTCCACAAATGTGCGTTGAAAGTTTCTCCACGTTTTTTCTTTTGTTACCCAAGAGACTATCTCCCACTAACGTCTAGGGACGATTGCTTGCTGTTTGCTGTGCAAGTTTCGCGTTTGCGTTCGCGCATTCGCTTTATTAGTTGCTAAGATGGGGCATGCAACAGTTCTATGCAGTGAGAACTAGTTAATGAAGTTTTAAATGAAAAAGTAAAAACACAAAACGAAAAATGCTGATCCTCTTTTTTTCTGCACTGTATACGGGTTAGTGCTGCTTGTTGATTCCGTTAAAAAGCGCTCCGATGGGGGGGAAGACGAATATTTATTTTGCATTCACGGCTCCCACTAATGCGCTCTGCTTGAATGCTTATTGCGGAACGATTATGCTCGAGTTCCAGGGTGGTTTTGTTTGATTTGGACGAAGCATAAATTAACACTCCAATCGCACACTCACTCAAATGTACATTTGCAGTGAATGCAGCATAACAAGCGTCCAACCTCAACAAATGGGCCCTCCATTCTGGCGTTTGTGTTTCGGACAAGGGAACGACAACAGCGCAATTCCATTCGTTCTAAAATAAATAGATGTGGTACGAGAAAAACTTTAGCGGATTACTCCACACCCCAATTCCCTATACCGCACTGCGCCTTGTTGCTTCTCTCGACTATCCAACGAGCTCGTCCCAAAATGAGTCAAAAATGGAGTTTCTGTACTGCTTCGCTTCCATGTTTGCTCCGTGCTTTTCGGTTCGTTGTTTGCTCACACCAAGAGCTTTTCCGAACATTCATTCAACTTTGTTCCCTTCGATGCTCCAAACCCTCTCCCCTCCTCCTGGTTTCATCACTTTTTTGGGAAGCATCAAAAACTTTGTTCTATAATTGTCGTTGAAAGTCGACGAGATCCTCGTGTCGCCTTGCGTGTATTGTAGCCCGTGGTAGGTCCATTGTTCGCTTTAATTTGGGATGTGATGCTGCTGCTGCGGCAAAGGAGCATGATCTGGTTAAGGGGGACCGTCCTTGCATTCGGTTTTCCTGGGAGGCGAACCGGGATCAATCTCTCGACTCACGAGTCCTGAAGCGGTCCATGGGGTTGGGGACCGTGCGTTCGTTTTCCAAACTTTTAACTCGCTCCGTGACAGGATGATGCACTTGCCACAAATAGTAAAGGAAACACTTGCCACAAAACCGGCAAGTGGCACTTTGCCGCTAGTGAGACGGGTTGGGGGTGATGCTACGATGGCTCTTGCTTCCCCGATGGCCTCATTCCACCGTGGGCCGGGAGTGCGGATACGGAGGGCACCTCTAATGGTGTGGTTATGCTGATAAAAGCTGCACCATATTTTAGTAGGCCACTTAGGCGATGCGGCCAGGGCCATTGTTGCGCTCCCGACCAGACGGAGAGCATTCACCACACACTCTCGCCCACTGTTGGTGTGCCATGGTGGTGTGCCTCCCACTAAGGTGGTATGTTTTGGAGTGTCTTGTTATAAACTTCTCGACGATTGCCATCCTGGAAAACCGTTCCAACCGGTGAGTCGACGAACGATCCCTTCGGTATGCTTTTCACCTTTTTTGCTGGAATGCTTCTGTCAAGAGAGTATTCTCTACAATTCTTTTGCAAAAAGTTAGCAGCGCCGGTATGATTCTCAGAAACGTTTGTATCGGATCGTTCACGAGGTGCACAATCAGCATTCCACGAAGCAGCATCATAATCGATCTGCGGAGCGACGCACACTTTCGATAAACTCGAGCAACTTTATTACCGCGTCATACACCTCGCACGGATCCATATCATCCACCACACCCTCGCACTCACATACACGTGCGCACAAATTGTAGCGGAAATGGAAACGGGACGCCATTAATAATGTCCCCTTTTTTGCAGCCGCCCGGTATGCCAGGCTGCCACTGAAACGCAGCGCTAGCGAATGTTTCATGTGGCCGCGTTTACCGCTCCATATGTGACCTCAGCAACGGCGGCACCCTCGATCCTTACCTGGATCCTGAGAGCCTGGCTTTCGTGAGACAGTTTATGGCGGTTACCGGGGGGTTTTACCGTGCGTGGGGGCGGGGCCGTTAGGATTATGGTATGATATGTTTTCCATGAGGATTAATGTCGTTTATCTGAACCGGTTGTGTGCAGCACCGCTGGCACACCACCCGATCAGTGGAAAGGGATGAAAAATCGTTTCATTCCTGCGGAAAATGGCCCACTTTCCGAGCTCGTCGCATTTCGCAGCAAGATTGCGGGCTTTTAAACGCTTTTAAGCGCCATCGCGTTCAGTGGCGTGAATATGCGGAATATGCTCGGGGAAGGCAAAAATTCACATTTCAATTTGACAAGCGAGTGTGTTCGACATGTTTGCCGCGTGCTTGTGCCTCACTGTAGGTTTTACATATTATCTGGAGAAAAATATTTGCCGAGTTGCATTCTGGCGCACATGGTGAAATCATAGTAATGATAGATGGAATATTTTCGTTATGATGTTGAATTTTACAAAACTCTACGAATCTTCCATAGATTTAAAAAAATACAGCTGATAGAATTTCGTTTGGAGTAAATTAAAATCCAAAATTCCTTCTATACAAGCAAACAATTCCTATGCGAGTTTTCTTCAATGTGATTTGGCCTACACATCGCCAAAGAGGAACAGTCATTAGGAGGCCATTAGTTCAGCGATACTCATAATGAGGCACCGGTATACTAAACTCGCTCATCGATCCACCCTCTGATATGCTAGATCATTTACTCGCTGAGCCGCGGGACCACGACTGCCGCTCAATTAGTATCACCTTCAACCTCTCCAACCTTCTGCTGCTACCTTCCACCAGCATTGGTGTCGATCTTCCTGACATGGCAATGGCAGAGGGAGGGGTGTTAGTAATTAAAATTTTAGTACCACCCCGTGTTCGTGACCAAGAGCTTGACGTTCAGCTCATGCATACAGCCACGCACCAGCTGGATCCGTAAAACGAGACATAACGTTGCGTTTACGCGTTTAGGCGTCCTTTGCCGAGCAATTCTGTCTGCTGACCTATTCATGGATGCTGGATCTGGGTGGAAAAAATAGAAATTAAAGTCAAAGAAATGATGATGGAGCTCACGGGCACCATACCAGTGGCCGTTGAACGTCACGCCCGGTACGGGCAACACCAGACCAATTTCACCAAAAATAACGTCGTAAAGCCAATCGGTTGGGTGACGCCCGCCCAGCTCCAGTTCATAAGACTACCCCCTCCCCACCGTTTCGCAATTACTGATCAAAGCAAGCCGGGAGAGGAGGACCACCATCCAGCACGAGCGGCGTTGCCACGTAACTTTGGTTTTTATTAAATTAAACAACCATAACCGGGCCGGGATCATAAACTGTTCGATTATTTGGTGCTCCGATTGACCGGCTATCTTGGGGAACAAATTGCACTCACGGACATGGCAACGGGCACGATCAGGGGACGATCCAGGCTCGAGGTCCAGGTCATCGTGTGGTTCTGTCGAACGTTAATATCCACTCGGTAGCCAGCATGATGGCCTTTTTTAATACCAATTGCCCTGTTCATCACGTCCGTTGGGTCGAGAAGGTGTCTGCGGTGTTCGGTTGTCCGAAAACCATTCCGATGTTCTCCACCAGTTGGTCTGGAGTTGGTCCTCCGATGAAATATGGTTGTTTGTAACTTGTCCGGTCGGTTGGCCGTCGGTCTGAAATGAGAATTGAGTTTTATGATCCGTTTGGTGGGTGACAGAGGTCTCGAAAATATTTTTCGCAAACTGACGGCATACCGTTGCAAAGCGATTTGATTCGACCTTGAAGTAGACCTTGAAGGTCCAAAAAACACCCAATATGCCGTACGGTGGTTCGATTGTGATGCTCGAGGCTTGGTTTTGTCGGCAAAGAAGATCAATCACCACCCGTTATAATACTCACCTTATCATGACCACCTGTACCAACCTGGACAGAGGTTCCGAATTCCATTGAGCTACTCCTGTACGGTATGCTTGAATTGACCGCTCCAGGTGAAACCCGGGGGGCTCAGCTTGGGCGTGTTGTCGTTGCTCGTCGTTAGTCACGTAGCATTGCTCCAATCGCTTCCAATACCGGACCTTACGGCCCGATTGTGATTCACGATGGTGCCGAATGCACCTCAAATTGCTGCTCGATTTACGCCCCATCGAACCTCCCCTTACTAACGTAATCGAGACCCGGAGCGGTCCCTCGACTGTGCTGGAGAGTGATTTCGTTTCGATGGAGTTTTGGTGCTGCTGATGTTTACTTTATGAACGCGTCTCCATCGAACCGTCGCTCAAGCGCACCGAGGGGAAGAGCACTGCATGCCAGCACTTGAGTGACGACTCCGGACGACTCCGGTTGAACGGCAAAATGGTTCGTGGTTGAGTTGCGTTCCGACGGAAACGATTACAATCGCACGATGCACGAACAGACGGACGAACGGACGGACAGAAGACGATAGCCGTTCTTCGATGACATCATCACAACCATCACCATCATCACCATCATCAGCACCATCAACACTGTCGTTGTCGTCGTTGTTGACGCCGTTGTCGTTGACCGACCATTGACTTACGACTAACGAGCGGGATGTGATACGACCGCCGGCTAAATGATGGGATCGTGATTGGCGTGAGTCAAGATGGTTGGTGACAACGTAACTATCGAGGCGGGTCTCAACGGTGTTGGCATTAAAGTGACGGTTCACAGTTCGGATCAACGGAACGACGGCGTTCTCCATTCATTAGCAAATGCGTCGCGATATCTTATCGAGCTACGAACTTCGGGGAAAAATGGCCACAAAGCCGTCGATGTCGACAGCAGCAACGTCAGTGAGCGGCTTATCATCGCCTTTCACGGCGAAGGATTTATTGAGCTCCACTGCTTGTTGGCGATGCTAACAAGCTGCCTAAGGATCTGATATCCGAAGACGAACAGGTGCGAACTGAACGGGTTCTCACTTGCAGAGGGGCGATTGCGGTGAAACTAGGCTTAGTGGCGATACTAACGAAAGACTCTACGAAGTTACGTCGCAAGAAGTTAGTCTACGATGACGGGGCGAACACTTCTGGAGCAAACTGCGAGACCAAATCGGATCCTAAAACCAGCACCAAATTCGATATCGCCGCAAAGCAGCTTAAGTGAATCCATTTGCCCGTTTCTGGCTGGATGCGATTAAAGTTTGCCCAATGCACTTGTCCGATCGTGAGACCACAGGCACCTCCGCCGGAGTCCTCGGTACCAAACCCAAAGTAATAACTTTCCCTCCAAATCTTATAATGCATTTCCTTCTGCATTCCTGCGACGGTACAGAGAGAGAGAGAGAGAGAGAGAGAGAGAGAGAGAGAGAGAGAGAGCGAACCTGCCGAGATTGGCTCCGATGCGTCTCTGTTGCTCGGTTGGTCGGTCTCACTATTTCTACAGCAGGGCAGCAGCAACTCACCGTCTTGAGCCCTTCGTGAAGTTCCATTCGCGATTGTTCTCAAGTTTTCCATGCAGGCCTTCCGCTCTCGTTTCTCAAGACTCGTCGACACTACCGTTGGTCGACTTTCTGGCTGTTTCCAAGCGGGGGGAACGAGGAAAGTTTAGCCTTTGGCCAAGGTCACTCGCTTGCCTAGTGTGCGGTGGCCATACTTTTTGTGTGCTGAGTGAAAATGGAATCCTGTTCAGTCGCACAGTGTGTCGAGTGTCGTTGAGAAGTTGAGAAGTGAGCTGGAACTTATTTTTCCCCTTTCTCGGGCTTATCGAAGATTGGACGCCTGGCGCGCCTCCTTTGGTTACATTGTTGCAGCTGCAGCGGCTATTCGTCCTCGCTGCAACCCAAGCAACAGCAGCCCGTGACGTCAAAGTTCGTAGAATGATTTTCAATTATCGAGATGTTGCTGCTTCTACCAGCGGCAATAAGGCTAGTTTGCTGGTGACCGGATGGTCATTTAGATTTCGAAATGAAATTTCTCCATCTTCCGTGTGTCACTTTTCGAAGCATGGACGCAAGAAGTTACCGTGGAAGTTGGGCAAGTTTACTAATAATTTAGTTTCTACTACATTTGACCTACTTCCATCGTAAATAAGGGTAGAGGATATATCTTTCATTTAAGTACGCAAAGATGTCTAAATTATGTTTTAAATGTTTGGCAAAGATTTCAAGCTCATGACTCGCTCGATACCACAAATAACTCTCTAGCATGAATTACGTTAAAAACGAAGATGTTTAGGTCTCTTTAAAAGATGTCCATGTTTAATAGCTTCACTCATCCCTAGAGTATACTGTTTTCAAGGACTTTTAATGAGGAAAGATAATCTTCTGAAGGACCTGCGTCGGGTGCATTGTTCACTTAGCGATGGTTCGCACAACGAGTCATCCGATTCCCGGTCCTATTTTCACGAGTGGTTTAGTCACCCAATTGCACACACTAATGAGGCGCATTACGGGCAAACACTAGCCGAACAGCTGTCAGCCGGTGTGGCTACGTGTCTCGCTGTAGGTGAGTTACTGTATGTTCTGTGCATACTCTCCACCGACCAGTTCCTTCGGCGTAGAGAAAGTCGCGCGTGGCACAGAGGATGGCGTGCGTATCATTAATTTTCTTCAGAAAAACTCTCCCGCCTTCGCCCACTAATGGTTGCGCATAAGCATGCTAAGCACCGCACCGCACCGTACCACACCAAAGCAAAGTCAAGTGCTTCGGTTCGGTCTGGTCTGGCCCAGGGTCTGGCCCGACATACCAAACAGGAGCCAGTGCCGCGTCGCTAAATGGATGTCATTTGCATGCGGAGACAACACACACAACAAAGTAAACTCCTTGTAATACCGCAGTTGATTAATGGCCCACGAGGCGGCCACCGGTGGCGGATGCTTTCTCCCTAAAAATGCTAAAGTTCGGTACCGACGGTGCCTTGCGCACGAAAAGGTCCTGCTGCTGCTGGTTGGTTGTCGCGATGCGGTTTTTCCGTTTCTTGCCATTTGCTGCCTTCACGCAAACCGCACACGACCCGTTGCTACCGGTGGTTCGCGCCAGCGACGGCGCTGCATCCGCATCCGAGGGGGTCTCGCTTGCTCATCTCGTTGGAGTGTTTCCAAAACGCAATCAACGCGCGCAAATCTACTTTCCCTTGGCGCAATCTGACGAGACGGGGCCCCACGTGCCCTCGAGTGTACATTGGAATCGGAAAGGAAATTTGTAACTACATTGTAGCGGGTGCCCTGGGCAGCGACCTATCGCAGTCCTGGCGTGATCGGACCAATGTCAAGGGCGACGCGAAATCATTTTTCCGAGCGTCACATTCAGCGTAGTACATCTCGCCATCCTGCCACCGTAATTTCCCGCGAAGTGATCCACTTGACTTTGATTTTCTGTACGTTTCGTTTCGAGATGGAAATTCATCTTCTGCGGAAGTTTTGATGTTTTTGATCTTTTCCACCGTTCCGCCGTCGCACAATCAGGGCCCGTCGTCGTTGTCGTCGTCGTTCTATTTTAAGCTCGTGACAACTCAACCAAACCAGTGGGTTGAGTGGGCGGAACGTGTTTTCGTTAATTGAATCTGGAAAATGGGAAGCATCCATAATTAGCATGAATTTGCAAGCAGAGCCTTGTTAGATTGTTTCCATCGAGAAGTTGCTTTGTTTTGGAAGATGCGCGACATGAGCGATCCATTGTTAATGATATTGTGACATTATCGCTAGTGTATGTTTGCATGTTACATAAAACAATTAAATGCGATGGTTTCTAGCAATTGCCTTTGAAAAAGTATTCCAGACACACAAGTTTTTATGAATCTAAGTCTTCTCTCATGACCAAAAAGCCGATAATTAAGAAAATTTGGAAACGAAAAGAGAAAACAATTTCTCCATCTACACTGCGTGTGGTTTGGACTTCCAAAACGATTTACCAGCAACGATGTCTTCATTGTCACCGGTCCGTGCACGTTATGTCATCATTCCGCCGCATCGCCGCCTCCAAAAGACACCGCCTGTCATCTTGTGTCATCCTCCGTTAGCTGTAAGCACCCGCGCACCTGAACTGCCACGGCTGCCCAAGTCTACCCCGCAAGTGTCACCCATGTCGGAGCTCATTAAATGTGTCTTAATTGAAGCGTACGCCACACAGCGTACCATATAGTACGATGGAAGCGCTCCGAGACTCTCTCCCGGGTGGGCGCACAAATAAACAAACACCCGTCGGTAGTAGCTGGCTGCTAGTAGCCACCACCAGTCACGGCGTGCAAACAAAACACTAACAAGAGGTCATCCGGCTAGCACTCCACTCCGAAAGCGGATCACATCGCGATGTGGCACATCGGGGTGCTGAGGGTGCGTTAAGTGCCCGGACCGTCCGTCAGCGTACGGTACGGTGCTGCGGTGACAAGTATCGACCGACTCCGTCGTCCAAGTCCAAGTGTCAAGAGGCCACCGTCAGAGCGGAGTGGACTTGCGCCAACTGGCGAACGACCGACCGCCATCGCGACGGAAGCGTATCGCGCGACCAGTTTGAAGTGGTTGCAGCACAATTGGGACAATTGGGACACTGCTCCATTCCGGTCCTGCCGTATCCGTCATGCCATCTCATGTGTCTATGTTCCAGTTGAAAGTTTGGCCAATGAAGATTTATAGCAATATAAGAAAGGCAACGCACATCACCGTGATCTTGAAGATAATACTCCTGCAAGGAACTGCCTCCTGCGCACTGGCCCTGTGACTGTTCCTAGACAAATGGCCCTAGGGCCGCGGTCGCAGACATCCGCTTCAACTTATCCCTGACCTGCGTTTTGCATACTGCATTCCACTTGCACCCGCGGCTGACCGGAAGAGTCGCTTAAGGCCCAGTAAGGGAGTTTCTATTAGCTATTATCTCAACCCAAAAGATGCAAGCGACCCGACATTATAATCGCGGCAACGTTTGCCGACGGCAGCTGCCGAGATTTATGGTGCTGCCGGTCGCCGTGCGGCCACCGTTTATTGGTAGGAAAAACAATGTGTCAATAAATTAGGGGCCCCTCGGCGGCACCGTTGCTGTTGTTGCCGGTGATGAAAAGTGTCATAAATTGTGAAACCGGTGACACAAGACACGAGACGACAAGGCACAGCAACGCCACGCTAAGCAAGCTGCCAGCAGCTTAAGACCGACCGCGCTGTAGGACGCACAAACACAATTCAAAAGCAGCCGCGGCCACTGCTATAATTGATGAGCAGATGATGAGATAAACAGTGACGCGGTGGCATCGAAGCTGCTGTGCTTTACACTAACACAGGCGTTGTATTGATTGCACTCGAGCGCTCACCCGGGGTGCCCAGAGGGATGGTCACAGTGCTGTCTGTGTCGCAATAAAATGTTTTGCGGCACCATTAAACGTGCCATTGGGCCCGTGCCCTGCCCCAAAAGTGCAAAGAGGCCGATCAATGAGCTCTTCTTTGAGATGGTTTTTGAGTGTGTCTGCGCCGCAACATAAGGATCGCGTGTTTAGAGTGCAATGGAGGCGCCCGCGACTCTCGCAGAGGTGACCCGCTTTACAGTTGCCCGCTGCCATCAAACATTTCCATCTTGTTTATTGGCGTTATAATCGAGTAATGACTATCCTTAAACGTTTCGCGACGGAAATATAGAGCCAAGCTTCTCTTTCTCTCTATATATACCCCTGAAAGAAAAAGGGTCACGGTTTGCTTAATGCACTCTGAAATGGACAAATGCTTTAAAAGGTTTCTCCCCGGGGCATGAGGGGTTTGTGGGCTAACGATCGATGAAAGGAAAGTATTTTTAAGTGATGATTGGTATTCCCTTTCACGTCACCAACAGAGAATCATAAATGTTGAACATCATTTGTCTTTCTGCGCTACTATTCCTCTCCTTTCTCTGTCTTTCGAGCATTTATTGCTCGAGGAAACAGTAGACAAAACTGTCAACACATGTCGGCCTAAGTCAGATGTCGCCTTCATTCACTGCGACCAGGGCGCCAGTTCTCGGATCTGTCGGACCGGCTACGATTGTCGTTTCGTAATTTAATTTCCCCAACATCACTATTTGGTGTCACGATAATGCTGCTTTACTGGCTGTCGATAGCACGCTGCACAATGCTTTCATCATTCGCATGTCGTGGCGCTTTAGGGCAAGGTCAGCGTCTCGTGACCACGACCATAATCCTGCCGGCGGACGGGTGCGCCCCTCGCAATGTAATTACCCCTCGGCACAATGCCACGTGAGGACCACCGAGAAAACGTCGTCACATTTTATCTCCTCAGCTAATGAAATTCGGTGGCCAAATAAAAAGCACCCCCGGCCCCCAGGACCACCTTCGTTTTTTCCGGTTCCGGTGCGCACCGCGGGGAATTGCTATTAAAAGTGAGACAAAAACACAACAGAACAACGCAACCAACACCGAACGGAAGGTGTCTGCGGTCTTGATTTCGCTTGATTTCGGCCAGCCCTCTTTGGGCTCTTGTTATCCTTCCTCTGTTGGACGGGGGGGGGGGGGGGTGAGTGGGGGGGTGTGAAAGGAATGGCGCAGCGAGGCTTTGGCTTTAATCGAAATAACGACCCCGAAACGACGGGGTCCTCGAATCCAACCCCCCCCCCCCCCCCGAAAACCCTTAGCCCCGTAGCAAAAGATCGCGAGGGCGGGCAATTTTTAATTAAAAATCATTCCCGGCCGAC
>NC_064877.1:22587500-22607500 GCF_943734665.1 Anopheles aquasalis | reverse complement strand
GACCGCAGTAAAATGTTCTAATGGGAAAACGAAAAACAAAAAAGGAGCTAGATGAAAAGTGCAACGGGATGGCTCGAATAAATCCGTAATCCGATTGTAGGTTGTTGGTTTTTTGTTTGTCTCTTAATTAATTTGTGTCAGTTTTACGGTCGAATCGGATTGAATTGAGCGTTATGGCAAACGTTATGTTTATGGACCAACAAACGAATGCAGACCAGCTGAAGGGTAATCCTTCGTGCATAGAAGGCTCTCTTATGCGAAACATCAATATTATGCCGTTAGCGGGTGCCGTTAGCTTACATACATTCTAACTTACGCACAGACATTTCAATGAGCCTTTGCAATGATAACGTTCATAATTAACACCGAAGAGAGAGAGAGTATTTCGTGGCTTGGAATTAATGAATTCCAGCAGTTTGTGTTCGATTGAGCATGCAATGAGCTCACCCAAACGATGAATAATATATATTGAACAAACACATTCCATGAACAGGGATTTGTGTTGATGAGTTGGAATTTGAATGAAACGGATTTGAATGGATTCCAGCCATTTTAGGTGGTATAAGGCAAACCAACCGATCAATTTCCCACACCAACGTTAATATCCTACATACCGCATAACGGTTCATTGAAATCGTGAATTAATTATGCATTTCATTTGTTTACTTACGGGAAATTGAGTTTCTAATTTAATCAAATTAAACGTTCTGCCTAAACAAAACCATTGCTGTAAGACAAGCTATTCAATACGCAGCGAACGTCCTCCGTCTCTTCTTTCGCCAAGCTACTTAAGCCAACTTTGGCAGGAAAGGTAATCTAAGCCGGAATCATGCTAATGCGAACACAACAGCTAACTCTACACTTACCTGGGGTGACAAATGTTGGTGATTGTTGGTTTGGTTTAGTCCGGTTTAGGAATGCCCACCCGGAGGATGAGCGTAAAATGGTCCAATAACGAATTTCCGGTCGGGTTCCTGTGTTTATCGACAGTCACTGCCTCGGGGCAGCTTGGATTTCGTTTCGCAGAAGTATCCTTCTAACAATACACCAAAGGTGGCCATGCCCGAAAATCGACGCCATCAGTAGCCGACCGGAGAGAAGTGAAATGTAAAACAATAATCCACTTAATGATTTGCAACCACACTCCGCTCTTGTTCGCCCTTGGGTAGTATCATGCTCACATCCGGACCGGTTTGACGGTATCTTTGGCGTGACATCTAAATGGGAGCCTCGTTAACGATCTTCATAGCACAGATGTATCGGGTATCTTAACACCGTCATCCTGTTCCCCAGTTTTTGACGTTCCCCCGTCCATCGAGTGTTCTTTTTGATCCCACGTTTCAATGGCACCTCACTCAGTTCGCTTGCCTAGCGATCCTTTAACCTTCCACGAACGTTGACAAAATCGAGAATCCCTTGACCTACGTGATGGTTAGGTGCAATGCTGACGGCGATACCCTCCTCGAAAAAGGGTGTCCTTTGTTGATATCCGGTAAATGGACGATAAGCAGGAAGGAACCATCAGGGTGTTGGAGGCATGAAAATGTAATGCTAGTGATAGAAGCTGCGGTACGACGGTCCCACCTCGTTGTGCTGGATGATTTTCCGTTTTACTGGACGCACACTGGACGACGCATCGCCCAGAATGCTGACCATATATTGATCCATTTTTCATCGAATTTGATAGAAAAGATTATATAGTTTTGCTATAGAACCTGGAATCATATAGGAATTCAATCAGACTGTTACACATTTTTTTGTCGGAACAGGAGAATGGTATGAATATTATTTTTGGCCAACTATCCACAACATCCAGCTAAACTGTGCACCAAAACGGACACCATCGGTCATACTACTGATATCCTAGTCGTACGGGCGTCACTAGCAGGACGAACTGCTGTACCGTAATGTAGGGTCTTAATGTCCGATAATGAGACAAAATTGATGAAACTGATAGCATCAACCGGTTAGCGGGTTTTATCTTTCCTTTCTCGTTTAATCTGATTGTCAACGGACTCATCGTCAACGTCGATGACACTCGGACTGACCGCCGCTTGCCCATACCCATTGATTGAAGTTTCATTATCGGCCAAAACCAATCGAAGCAGGACGTTCAATAATTCAATAATTCGGCGCGTTATAGAGCAGCACAACGCGTCGTTATGATGTTCGCTGGTTAGCAACGATATCAATTCCCACAAATAATCGTTCGGATCAGTTGTGGCAATTCAATCATCCTACTGGCTTTCCGTAAATCAGTCTGCATTGCAAACAGTTCTTCGTGTCAGCATTGCGGTTGCAAGCGGATTTCTATCCATTCTATCGATTGAAATTGTATGATTGAACGGCAGCTTCACAGCGGAATGCTTCGAAAACAAAGTACTATGACAACCGGATGGCTCACTTTGCATCTAGTTTCTCTGCGCTACATAAGGATTCGTCTCGAATTGACAAGCGACCTGCCCGAACTATCATGGAGCGGCTCACGGATGTGATCGTAACGGAATATGTAGATTGGAGTTCGTGAACATGGATTTCGACTGAAAAGCAACTTGTTGGGATTGGATTTTTGCATTTCTGAATACAATTTCATCAATTCAAACCAAATCCTCCTTCGAAATTGCGTATGGATTGATCCGGGATTAGCAATTTTCAAATATTCGTTCACTAGTCCTGCTGATCCGGCTTTTACGGAATAATTTGAGTTAGTTGGCAAGGTATGAGAGATTTGATTTTATTAAATCAATAACCATGATGGAATATTGCATTTAATGCATTTTTTTGCTCTTCAAATTCTATGTTAACATCAGATTCTATTTACTATTCTTACAATATTATTTCAACGACAAATTATTAACATTCGTAAGGGCTTTCTTCCATTTGAAATGGTTTCATTTTTGTCCGTTGCAAACTGAACCAGTTTCTTCTGTGAGCTATTCTACGAACAAACGGTACTTGAGCGAGACACTGTAATGAATGGCATCAATCAGTGACACCGAGTGTTTCTTGATGTTCCGCTTCGCGAAATGCGAAACATTCCGTTCCGGCTGTCAACCAACGTGGAAAGAGAAATGGCTACAGAGTTGAGATTCAGTGAGCGTTGCCGTTGGTGGTTGCTGATTGGTGTAAGTTTTCCGGAAGGATCTTAATTAGCGATTCATGCCTGAAAAGCCCCCCGGCAAAGCTAGGAGCTACTCAAATAGACAGCAGCGCGAGCGAAAATCAAACGCAAAGTGAAGCCGAACGCAAAGGGAACACAACATTTCCGAAAGCACAACCGGTTGATTATTTGGTTGAGCTTGCGACGACGAAAATATTCGGTTCAATGTTAAACAAGGACAAAGGACAAATCATCTAGTAAAAGGGTAGCCCCGAATGGCTCGAATGTCATAACCTTCCCAGTGGCCACTGGCGTCGAACTGCCAAGGCCACAGCGACGAACGACCTTCACCGGGAGCGGTCAGAGATTTTCGTGGTGCGCAAAACACACCAGCTTCCATGCGCTGCTGGGGTTGCGTTTTACGTTTATTCCAAATTAATTAAGGCTCGGGGCCTCTGCTCGCCTTGAAGGCCACGAACGCCCGAAATGGAGGCGCTTGGAGTGAACTTATTTCAACGACACCTTTTCGGCGATGGTTCGCTGGAGCAAGGGGTGGAAGAAGGGTTGGTTTTGCTTTAGTTCGCTCCCGCCGTCTAGTTGAGAATGGTCCACATTCTTGTGAAACAAATTCGTTCTGATTCCACCATTGGCATCGTTGCTGGCCAGTGTCGTCGCTCAGCCGTTCGGTATGCCGGGGTTTTTATGGGCAAAATGAATCGACGATCGCATGAGAACGCGGCGTTAGCGGAGCACGTTTTACCAGTTTGAAAGTTATTGAAGCCTGCTATAATTAGCGCCAGGCATGTCTTTTTAAGACGTTGACCGGTTGGATTGTGCGTTTCACCGAGGAATTTGCAAAACTGGTTTAGCGCTTACCAAATCGCACAAAATTCCACGATACAGAAGAATGGTTCTTGAGTTTTTAAGTAAACCAGCATACCAGATTCTTAATTCTTTTGTTTCATCAAGAATCATTCACCTAAACGCCCTAATAAAAATTCCAAAGCATATTCGACTGAACAACAAATGCAGATACTCTGAATGAGTTTGACATTGGCTTGACTTTGGTAGTTGCACGTCTAGTCACTGCTGTGGCATACAAATGATTTCCTATGAAAGTGATCGATTGCTTCCAGTTTTGGTTGCCCAGACACAGACGCAGACTGCAATGCCACCGAGCCACCAGTCCTTCGAATGGTTTCGAATGCTACAAATTAGAATTGCAATAGCAATGTATCGTGTATCGATTTGTAAGACCAGGGAAAGCCAGTCCCGGTCGCAGTTGGTCACGTAATAATGAGCTGTGAGAGCATTGGTTCCATTTCCGCCACTCACGTTAACGCTTCCGTCCCGTTCCGTTGGTCTCTTTTCCGTTGGCCCCTTGGTTGAAAATAGCACTCTCGAGCATCGACCGAGTCCATCATGGATCGGCAGGTCGGCCTCACCAGCGGACCAGTGCTGTTACCGAAACGAAACTCTGACTCTTCAAAAGGGTAACAGAGCCCGTAGCGTCTGTCCGCTCGGGGCTATAAAAAACAAATCAAAACAGCTTCGGTTGTAATCAGTAGCTGAGCCCGGTAGGTGAGCATGCACGCTGTTTGTGTGCGTGCGTGTGTAGTGTAGCACAAATAATGAAGATTTATTGCTAACAACATGCATTTGCCTTTGATGCCCGGAGTGAGTACCAGCGTAGGCTGAATAATGCAGAGTTGTTTGGTTTGTTCTCTTTTTTGTGTCTGCTTTTAGCTTCTATTTACCATGCTGTGGTGTGATTGTGACCAGGACGTGAAGCTTATTTTAATTGTGAAGTATTAATAGCAAGGGAATTAGTTTCATTTTGGCGATATTGGTAAAAATCATATTGTTGATTTGTAGTCCTAGTTGTAGTCATCATTCATTGTTTGATTCTGGAATTGTTAAATCTCCCATCCGTTCCACTCATTTGAAAGTCGATTAACGATTTCTCGGATTTCCCAGTTACTATCTACACTTGTGAAAATTCGAGCATCAAACTTCTGATCTTCTGCGTTCTCTCGATTGGCTGAAAGTGGGAAGCATACGGTGTTGACATAAGCCAAAGTTCCGCACACCCTGAGCACACAATCTGAAACCACTCACCAGAGCATCAGCGCGCTGCTGCTGTCGAATCATTTGTAGTACACAACCGAGTTTTCGAGGGCTGAACTTTGTTTAAACGGGTGACAAATTTGCTCTCGAACAGTTGGGCGCCGGATTGAAATGAGGGAAGGGAGTATGCAAACAAAACACACTGAACGAACGAACAAACGCTACATAAACACAGCCCAAACCCCTCCAAACAATCACTGGAAGCGCTTTCGCCCTTCTTCTGACTCCCCAAAAGTCCGGGTGCACCCTGTGGTGTTGTTTGTCATGCTGGGGTTCGCCCTAGTTTGAGCACATGCAAATACGGCCATTTTCCCAAGGGGGTATGACGAGAAGGGGAGCTCACGAAAGATGGCACGAACACGCTGCCTAGCTTTAATAAACTTTGAAAGAACTTAGTCCGTCTGCGGCAGACTTGGTGAAGGCTGGAATATTAGCTTGTCTCATCTTTTAATGCATAACTCTTGCTGCTGTTGCTGCTGCACAAAGTTGTTTCTTTCGTTATTGCCTCTCATTCCTTCGCTTAGTCCGATTGAGCGACGGAACAAAACATCAAAAAACACGTGTAGTAATGTGTAGTGTGTGTTAGCGTACGGGACCTCGCCTCGAGTGCTGTTCACACTTGTCCGCACAGACAGGATTTTGGAGAAGCCTCCCAGCTTTGATGTCCTGCGGTCTCGGACGAATGTTGAAACCGTGACTCATCGGTTGTCATCTGTGCTCTAGACAGAAGTAGAGGCAAAAATAGCGAGAGAGAGAGAGAGAGAGAGAGAGAGAGAGAGAGAGAGAGAGAGAGAGAAAGAGCGCGATATTGAGGACGGAATACCAAGCGGACGAACCACGAACGGGATTGGCGGAGATTACCGGCGGCTTTGTACCCACTTGGGGCATCACGTCTAAGGTGCCTAGTGCGAACGATCCGGGCTGGTCCTTTATGGGAAATTTGAATCTCTCTCTCTCTCTCTCTCTCTCTCTCTGTTTCTGTCTGTCGACCGCCGTACCACTGACGCCGTGATAATCCGTGATGGCTTGTTCCGGGAGCTTTTCGTTGGCCAGCGTAAAAATGAGGCAAAAAATCGACATGGAAAAAAGAACTGCTTTCATGTGTGGAATCCCCGGCATCGTGGTACTGTGAAAGACATGCCAGACAGTATCGCCCAGCGCAGTAGCATTCAGTGGACCGAGAACGTGAAACTCTTGCCATTTGAATTTCGATCGCCAACCCGTCGGATGGACCGTGATGCGAGTCTTTTGTGAAAGGATACTTTAAAAAAAGCGAAAATACCGTCTCTTTGGAGTGAAGCCAGGGCATTCCAGGTACACGAGGCTACTCAAATGAGCCCTGTTCGAGTACCGGATGCATATTGTGCATCGTATGGTCGATAGAACTTTGGACGGATCGATTCGATCCTTTTTTGGGTTCCGGGAATGCTCGTCTGTGTGAGGACTTGCAGAAGCATCTACGGTAGCAGAACGGATCGTAGATTCAATGGAGGTAGTTACTGCAACGGACTGTAGCTTTTGTACATGCCAATTGATAGCTGCTATCGGAAGAAGTACGTATCTTTTGAGTGCTAGAGAATTACATGTTATTCAATATTGTAAGGCAACACTTTAGAGCTATTCTACAACATACCAAATTCAATTGGCTACGGAAAAAGGTCATTGCTGAGACGACGTGGTGAGAGAACTAATCGAAAACGATTCACATTTTAATGCTTGTGGTCCTCAAACGGGTATCACACGCCTTCTTCTCGAAATGTTCTAGTAAATGCACCATCTAAAAGGAGATAAATGAAGGAACAAATAATCGTAATAACCAGCGTGACTCGGAACAAACATCTCTTGCTTGCCAGCTTGCTTGCTCAAGCACAACAAAAAGGGCCGCGAAACAATGAACCACTACAGTGGATGGACGGCGTCTACGGTAGCACTGTGGATAAACAAATCGCATACACCCTCCCGCGGGAGGC
Organism: Anopheles aquasalis; assembly: GCF_943734665.1. Taxonomy (NCBI): domain Eukaryota; kingdom Metazoa; phylum Arthropoda; class Insecta; order Diptera; family Culicidae; genus Anopheles; species Anopheles aquasalis. The sequence continues at coordinate 22,600,303 of NC_064877.1, read as the reverse complement.
GGGGAGTGACATACACGCAGCGCTATCTCAATCGTGCGCTCGTTTACTGCAATTCCACGTGCGCACGTGCGCCCAAGTCCACTTAAAAATGGCTACGGGGAACAAAAAGAGTCGTAATAATGGAAACATAAACAAATCCGCCGCACGGTGCAGTCACAGTAGGCTACGGGCTCTCACGGCCACAAGCACACTCAGAGCACGAGCTTGCTGATTGACCGTGTCCAGAGCTGTTGGTGTCGTTGTACTTGCGGCATGTAAAAACGAACTTTACGTTGCAAGGGGTGATTGTTTTGACGAATAAACATCCACAGCAACCCGCTTCCCGTTCGCCTGCTACGATTGCGATTATGTTAAACGGTCTTTGGGTTTGCAGAACGCAATCATCAGCGAGTGTCATCTTGCACGAGCTAATTAGCAACAATGTTGCGCTCGTGGCGTGCACTTGCCCGCCTGAATTCGTGGCCATTTCGTGCACACAAAGACCCGCCAAGCCACCCCACAATAAAAGGGGAAATGGGGGATGCGCTTAACACGCGCACATCATCCGAGACAATCGGTCGCGTAGTTTATGAACTGCTTGAGCCACGGGAGAGGGTGCTGGGGTAGTGCGGTGAGTTCGTTCGACATTCCTGTCCTAGGCGCCACGAAGAAGAAACGATCTTGCTCCCTTGAGGGAGCTTCTGGAGGAGCGTGCTTCTCGAGTGAATACCCGGTCCTCGGTTGCAATTAATTAGATTTAATCTCATTGACAGAGATGGATGCATCTTCTCGACACTCGCCTGGGAGGTGGGAGAACTCTTCCAAGATGATGAAGCACAGACCACCAGCTGGCGGTGTGCCGGTTGGAAGGAGGGGCAAAGAGTGCTTCGTTCGTTCGTTAACGGGTAATGCATTTTAATTAAATTATTCTCCATTCCTCCCCGCAACACCCATCCCTATCGACTCACCTAACTGAGCCCGCGCTCTTGCGGTTCCGTCCGTTCTCACCTCAGCCAAGACATACCAAGAGCTGTCAGGATGAATTGTAAGTTTCCTTTCGCCCGGCCAAAGTCCAAAGCAAAGCCTGATGATATGACATCTTTGGAATGTGAGTAGTCTGCGCTACGTTACTACCCCCGCGAGCGCACACACATTCCTGTGACACTCTTCCTCCTCACTCCTCCGCCTGCACCACGGAGTGCTATTGATATCGAAAACCAATCGAAGACGTTCACCAGTGCTCCCAAGGGAGGAAAGGCATGCTCCGTTCCGCTCGTACGTGCTCGAAGTGGGTTGTTCCGAGCGTGACACCGGAACCGAGTGTTGTTCATGTTCGAAATTGTGGCCATAAAATGCGAATCCTTTCGAGGCATTTCCAGAGAGGGTGCTGTAGGGAGTGAGTGTATGTGTCTCGTATTATTTTGCCCGCTTTCCATCAATCAATCAGCGAGTTGATCAATCTCTCGTCGAGTTAATCATTGATTGATTCGATCCATCACTCAACGGTATGGGAGATTTGATGCTTTCTTTCTCACTCTTTCTGAAGAAGTTGCGTTTGGAAAGTCCTTTGTTCTCGGACGCAAAGCCTTGCGCGCGAATGAGTTTGCAGAAACCCTTTTTACTTTCATTGTTATCCTTTCGGTTGGTTAAAAGTACAATAAGATGCAGCAACACAAAGAAGGTGTGGTATAAGAGAGTAATGCCTGAATTTACAATGGCCGCAAATGTAATGACATCTAGAGCACATGATGTTACTCTCTTAACGTGACAGCTGATAGACTGAATTGTCTTTTGGGACTCCGAGTACATCTCCATTGTGGTGCAACTTCTTACCAGTACATCTCAGAGTACCCCTTCAGTCCACCAAAAAGGGCCAAGGTCGCACGGTTGTGGCTTCTGTGTCACTGGGTAACATTGCGTGCATCTTGGAGCATTAGCAGCACCCTTTCCAGCAGCATCCAGCGACGTGTCACACTCCAACCCAACATAACTTAATTAATTTCAATCAACGCGTCCCAGGAGAGCAAGTGCAAATCAGAATCGCGCGCTCGATGGCACGCGAGTGGTTTGGAGTGATGCGTGGTACAAAAAGGGTGGCCACACCGACCGGAACTGCGCTCCTCCATCTCTGCTACGGAATTCAATTTATTCATTCCGTCCACTCGCTCTACGCGGTCCTGGAGTCCGGCACGCGAACATGCTGTGGCTGCCGGTGCTCCGGTTGTCAATTTGTGCCAATCAATCGCGATCTCTATTGGCCGTCCAGTGGAACGCCGTAGTCCCACCTCTAGGGAAGCGACTGTCCCCCTCAGGGGGAGAACGAGGAAAGAAAAACACATTAAAGCGTGTGGTGGATACACCTTCCGTGACGGCAATCGGACGGGAAGTATCCATTTCGTTCGGGTCCGAGTGCAAGTGTCGTTTCGAAATGTCAACTCGGGATCGGGATTGATGAGAGGAATGAAACGATCGCTCCAATTAAGAGGCAAAGTGATGGGCCACGAGTCGTGAACGAGTGCCACTGTCGATCATCATCACCATCACCGGTGAGCTTCGAGAGAAGTAAGAAGATGCTCCATTGCAATGGTAGAGTGAGCGTGCCGGGAATAACCTTGAACTTTGTTGTTGCAACGACAGTGCACGACACCTGCAGTGCAGTGCAGTGCATGCTGTGCGGTCACTGATCATCCCCGAAGCATCGCCGCTCATCAATCGCGTGCGATTGTTGTCATTAGAATGGTTTTTGGCGAACCCGCGGAGCTGCGAAAGCGTTTCCAACGAACGTTCCTGCTGGTCTACGGAGAACTTGGACGCTTGGTTTGTTGGTGGGTTGGACATCTGAATCATAATGGACCATTCATAACTTCCATACTGGCACTCACACGAACCTTACAAGTGGAACCCATCCCCTGGCATTATCGGCATCTTTAATGCCGTTGTTTGTATTTGCAAAACACCATTCACGGATTGACATTTCCTCGAGTAGAAAAATGGGATTTTAATCCTCTGCTGCAGTCGTTCGCAAGCCAGAACAAGCGTTAAAGCGACCGTTACAGCGGCCAGTTGATTCTCACGATGAATGCACTCCAGCGCAGCCACTACCACTCGATGCCGCTCCATTCCGGATGACATTTGGAAGCGATTCATTATCGGCACGGTACAGCGCCATCCGCCCTACTCCCCCTGGACTCCTCACAGTATCAGCAATGCAAATGTGGCATCCGCGATGCAGATTATCTTCATCTCTCTTACTGGCCCTGTCTGAGTGTGTGCGGGCACGCGCGATCGGTGAGTGCGCACTGTAGCGATTCCGTTGCATATCGCTATAAATAATTTCCATGAAATTATCGCCCCCTCCAGGCTGCTCATTCGTTGTTCCCGGTGATGGTGGCCGGACAGTTGCACCTCAGGGGTTGCAGTATTTCAATGCAGGAAGAGCGACAGAAGGAGAGGAAGAGCGGCCAGGGAATGGTGCAACTGCAGGCAGCATCCGGACGCTGTGACAGTGCGACAGTTTGTCACCGACCGACCGACCAGTTCTAGTTCCTCTCGCAACAGCAATCTGCTGCTTCAGGAAGGTTCTTCGTGGTTGGTTCGCAGTGCTAGCAAAGGTAGTGAACGGGACATTGTTGCTGCATGTCCTAGAATCGTCGCCCTGCATTGAATACGCAGCAGTTGCGTCGGCATGTTCGGTGAAGTATTTTCATTAAATATTTCAGAGTTCAGTCGTCGAAGCTTCAGCAGACGGTCCTAGGTCGTAACGGATTCCAATAATGTGACCGCAGCTACGAGTGAGATGAAAATAGTTCAAACACCGACACTGAAGGAATGAGATTGTATTTTTTAATTTAAGTTTCAATTCAACAAAGCATTCTTTCATCACCGACATGATAGCTTACAAATGACAATTTACTTTAAACTTAAATGTCATCCCCATCCTAGCATCTTCTGCCTTCCCGTCATCCTTTGCACACAGAAGCAGCATCTGCTTTGCTGGTGAAACAAACGAAAAAGGTATGCTAACGAGAGGTATGCATATTCCTGTCGGCACAAATAATGCATCATCAGTGTCTCGTGCTCACTCTGTGCATTCTTATCATTCCCGACGCCGTTGACACTTTGAACTTTGTCACACGGCTTCCGTCCGTCTGTCCGTCCGTCCATCTATCCGTGTCGAGTGACCGGCCGGCGGACAGATAACAACCGGCTATCGTTGTGTGCCCAACCGACCCCAACTCATCATCACCACCATCGTGCCAGCGACATCCGCTGCAACTCGGTTGCATCGTGTGCACGGACCGATGACCAGTCCAGGGGCCGCGGGCTTGGTGAATGGTGAGCTGGCGCGTGTTCGCCGGCCGTTACATAATGCTGCGCATAGACAATATCTATCGCTTTGTCCGGTGCTACTGTGCTCACTGCACAATCGCCTGGCTCGCTCGCTCGTTCGGTCGTGTGAGTAAATGTGGCCGTGTTGGTTGACAACCAGTGCCAGTGTTCTCGACGACGATGACGGCGTAAAGCGACATGATGTGGCGAGTTGCATCTTTGGGCGAGTCGGTGCCGAGCGACAGAAAAAGGAAATTGAATTCAAATCAGCCGTCTACTCACACACGAGCCAGGGCGTTCAGGTGCTCCTTTCAGGGAAAGATTTATTCATTTTCACTCCGTTCGTTCCATGGTTGCCTGTCACTGGACAGTGGAGGGCGCGCGTGCTGTATCACTTTGTCATCACCAATCGGACCGCTGGCTCATGTTGCAGCTGCATCACGTATCGTCTGACCGATGGCAACAGTTCTTCTGGTAGCAGCAGCAATAATGTCATCCTTTTTAGTATTCATTGATGTCATTTTGTGGCTCGCGTGCGCGCACACACTCGTACGCACGGTTGCCACTAGCGGATGTCATAAATTTATTGGACAGAGAAAAAATGTGAACCTTCACGGTCGAGACCGCTTGGGCGGCACCGTCATCATCACGCGTTATCACATGGCCGCGCCGCCATGATCGTTCATTAGCATCACGTTCGACCCGGAGCGAAAAAAAGGACCGTGCCGAGCCGGATAAGGGGTTGGCTCGATACAAACATTAAAGCAAATTGCCCGCAGTTACAGAGTCGTAAAGCAGAAGCACTTCCATCTTCTCCACCGGCGGTGATCTCGGTGTGATAAACTCGGTGTGACGGCAACCTACGACGTGCGGCGACGACGGAAACACACTTGAAATCAACAAAAGGTATCGTTTCCGTTTTCTCACCGGGCACATTCAGTCAGCCAGCCAGTCGGTCGGCGGCTGGGGCGTCGTGGTTACGGTAATCGCTTCATTACGCGCGAAACCATTCCGTTCACTTTCAGTCCGTTGCACGTGCTCAACGCGCTCTGTAAGCGGAGCGATGGCGAATTATGAGTTGCTGGATGGGAGGGGAGGGACACGGTGGCGTCTTGGAATGGTGGCAACGATTTGCTGGTTCAATTGGTTCGGTTGGCGTGAACCACACGTTCCACTGACGCCACCGAGCCGACCAACTGCCCGCGTGGTGTGAACGTGTGAAGGCTAATGCTAAACGGTTGCTGTTCGATTGACAGCTCCACGCCCGGGTGCATTCGAAGACGATGGACGGTTCGGTTTCCGTGTACACACACCAGTGACACGGGCACCGGACAACGGTGCAGCGCAGAGTTGAGGAAATTTCCACCGGAAAGAAGACGATGGTCCTCCTGGTCCTGGTCTGCTTCATTTTGCACCGATGCGAACGATACGAACGATGGTTGCATGTGTGCTTCCGTTGTAAACATGAGAGAAATGGTGGCACCCCAACCACCCCCTTGAATACACTTGGTACTAAACCACAATCCGTGAAACCGTGAAAGTACAACCTTGAAGGAGGGCATTTGACAGCCAGCCAGACAGTTTGTGTGTTCATTATCGGCACTGTATGTATGTGGTTTGGGGGCGTAACTATCGTTTACACGGGGGGTAATGTGAGCACCACCAGGATCGGACTCAAGGATGCACATAGAGCTTGCTTGAAAATGTTGTTTATGCTGGCGTTGTTCGTTTTAAAGGTACTCGCGGTGCATCCGACGGTGCCCTGGCTTGCTGGTCGGTATCTTTGCATGCAACCTCCCCTGGAAGTACATTCATCCCGGGTTGTCAGATTTACAAACAAACTGGGCGGTGGGGTTGGTTTGCGTCGATCTTTGGTTGTGCCGATCGGGACAAGGATAATGGAGAAGACGAGGATAAAATAAACAATCTGGGGCGCTTGAGGTGCATTGTGGTTTACTAACAGCGCTTAATTGGCGGCTACCGCAAACCAAATGCACCCAGAGAAAAGGGTTGCCGTATGCATCGTAATCGGTGGCCACTCGCCACTCGCCAAAGCATAATTGTTTGGTTAACCGTTTTGGTGGTGCGGTGGTTATGGTTTCGCGTTGCGCTCGTTGACGTGTGCTGTGGGATTCGGTGATTAGCAACGAGCATAAACATTTGGACGTGGTTGGTGGTTGGTTAAATCAGGAGGCCTTTCACCATGTTGCTAGATGTTGTTACATTTTCAAATCTGTGTCCTTCTTTCGATTTTCCAATGCCTATGCCTGATTCAATTTTAATTCATCTAAGAGTAGTTCGTTTTAGAAACAGTTGAAAACAGAACATCAATTTGTAAAGGTACCCTATTTCTTTATATTCTTTTATTAAGCTAAGAAAAAATGCTGAAAAAGACTTTTTTTTAATCTTAGTAAAGGTTTAACACATTTATTTATTTTTATATGTAGGATTTGGTGAAAAATTTCATGCATTTTCATTTTTTCTTTGACGAAAAACGAATGAACTGAAAGCATAGTTGAAAGCAGAAAGCATAGTCCGCAAACATGCTCTAATAATAATGATTTTTTCACCTGCCATTCGTTATCGCTATCCATTCAGCCACGAAAACTGAAAAACAAAAACATCTAGATGCGGCACATACGTCGGGGACGGGTTCTCAATCCGGGCCAAACAATACGTTTCCACGCCCAGCATAGCGACCAATGTCGTCGTCTTCGTCGTCGTCGTGTATGAACATAATCCCGGTGTATACGGTTTTCACTTCTCCCCTTTTTTCGATGAACTTTTGCCCTTCAAACGGGATGTAATAATGGAGCCTCATCGTGCCTTTTCGTCGTCGTCGTCGTCGTGGAGCACGAAAATGGCGAACTAAGACTGTAGACTTACCACCTAGCGTGCACCAGCCTCCCCCTGCTGGTGCTACCGAAACCAAAAACGAAAAGGGCGAACGGACGAATCGGGTCAAGGGCGAATCGATTGAAATGTCCTCCAGCCTACGGCCTGGTATTGTGGACACAGGTGCGCCAAGCGTCTGCCAAAGAAAATCCGGAAACCGTTCTGAATCGAGGCCAGCAGAGTGGCGGGATGGGGGCTGAAGGGCTTTTATTTTTGGCTCCACAGAACGGGGTCGGCTGGAAGGGAAAACCTCGCGGGAGGCCAGTCGGTCACGACTGCCACGACAGTCGTCATGCTTTCGAATGCACGTGCCACACGACACAGCTGTCGTCAAACTGACGATCGAGGCCGATTGGAGCGACTGGCACGCCACTCGTTCGTGCACTTGTGCACACTCAGACACAGACACACGCTAGCATCTGGGTGTTGATGGCATCGAAGATTTGATGGCATCACCAGGGGATGTGGCGGGCGGGCGGGCGGGCGCGAGAATGACAAAAGTTTTCCAATTAATTACCGATCGATCGAACGCCACGGGCCAGAGCAACGACAAATCGAGATGAAATCGGCCTCATTATGATCCTTAATCCATGGACAGGGGCACACCATAGGCTTATGCATTTGAATACCGATCTGAATGGCAGCCCAAGGTCATCCTAATCAGACGCTCGAGCTCATGCTCGAGGTGATCGCGACGACGACGACGACTACGACGACGAGAGGGTTTGCGGTTGGCCGACTTCCAAGAGTACCAAAGGGGATCAATCCAGGCGATCGGATTCTGCTTAATTAAACCTATTTTCTGCACTCCATTACCCCTAATTAGCTCGTAAACCGAACAGCTCCCTCGATGATGATGGTGATGGCCACGGAAAAGAAGCGAGGGAAAAAAATGGCGGAAAACCAAAGGAAAAAAACAGAAAACATCGAGACGAGCCTCCATCGAAAAGAGGCCGCCTAGACCAAGAGGATTCGCCGCTTTCACACGAAACAATGGTGAAGTAAAACTCCCACTGGGACATATGGATGGAGAGCTGCCCTACAGCCCACATCACCATCGTCGGCAGGCTCAGCATCAGCATCACCACCATCATCATCATCATCGACATCCACCAACAGCACCGGTCGCGACTGCTGCTGGCGTTTATGAAGACCATCAATATCATCATCATGCTTAACCGGTAAGCTCGGTTCCGGGGCCACTGGTGCCCTTCCGTCTGCCACTCCTGCCATCTCCACTCGCGCAACGAAGCGCATGGAAGGTAGCGGCGTCGAAAGACGTTTCGATTTTTGGTTCAATTTATCAGGCAATCCTGTTCGGAGCGGAGCGGAGGCCGAGGCTGCTAGTATTTGGGGTTGTCAAATTTGGATGAGAAACTCATTTCTTTTCTTTCTTTTTTTGCCCACTTTTTTCCTTTTCCACAAAACCATCCACAGGGTGTACGAGCGACACTGCGCCACCCCAATACGGGGTTGTCTTATGTTGCGTTAAGCGTTCCTTCCCCCTCCCCCCCCCCCTTTGGTTCGTTCATCCTTCTTCTGTATTTTGATTTCAAACACCATCCTACAGTGTGTAAGGTGGAGAAAGGGCAAAAGCAACAAAAAAAGGGAAACATTCTTTTCTTCTTTCCGTGAATTTATGAATATTGAATGGAAATCGCTTACGCCGCGTTCATGTGCTTAATTGATTGTCGTCCCTTTCCCATCATCGAACGGTACGCGTGGCCCGGTAAGGTACTGCCTATCCGCCGGCTCCGGCCATCATGGGATCTCCTTGGGGTAACACGGTACCCGGTAGCTCGATATCGGGCGGTATCCCACGGACCACGGACCACGGGGACCCAGACGTGCGGTCACGCGAACACAGTGGAGACGGGAACGTTTTTGATTACATTTTTAAGCAGTATTGGTATTCGATAATGCAAAAAGCTTTTTGCTCGTTGATTTATGATGTGTTTATTTGTTTATGCGCAGCGCCGCTGATCACAGATACAGACACTCACAGGCACACAATGAATCGTTCAATGATTGCAATCTTTTGGTCCTCTACCCTCGGAACCGGACCGGTTGATCCGAAAAAACGCTTAGTCAGACGAATGGCCACTTCTTCCGCTCGACGCAGGGTGTTTTTTGGGCCGGGGGATAACCCCACTGTTTGTTATCTATTCATTCAGGAACAAAACTAATTGTAGCGGAACCCAATTTCAGACATTGTTAATCAACGCTGACAGGCGAATAGGATCGGAACGGGAATGATTCAGCGGAAAGCCGTAACTGGTCTGTGCTTTTTTATAAAGGTAGCTTTGGGCATTAGATTCGATTATTGTTAGTCACATTAGGTAGTTTGTTGCAAGAAAGAAAAAGGGAGAAATCGAGAAATGTTCCAATTAGAATGTGAGCTACTGCTTGTCCTGAAAAATTCTTTTGATTGAGCTTCTTGCGCCAAACGAAATAAAATCATAATGTTTGACTATTCAAAACTAATCATAATAGTGCATGTGTTCTTCTTTGGGGTCCAAAAATGCCAAACATGTACATGGTTATCCTCCTCAATTGAGCTGAAGAGGACTCCGGCAACGTGCTTATGTTTTTGGTCGTGGGCGCCCGGGAACCGTATGCTCAAACTTTTGGTGGCATCGGCCACCGACTTATGATGATTGAGTTACGACCCTTCGGTGGCTTTGGAGTTTTGGTTTTTGGAGGAGAGCATCTTCTCGTGTGCCTGTGAAGAAGCGGAACTGAACACGCTAGACACGTATGCTGCTGGTCGCTCCCTGGATTTGTTTTCGATTTTTATTCGGGAGCAAAGAGCCAGAGACCTCCACCTGCTGGCGAACGTGCTCCTGGTGCTCCAGCTGCTGCTGCTGGTGAACTTTAGAGTTGGTGGAGAAACTTTGTAATCCTATTATGGCACATCCTACGGTGGCCATTGATTGGGCTTTATTCCTCCGGGAAGCCAGTAACCGTTACAAATCAAATTTTGGACGATACGATCTCTCGCTGGTCCCTCGACAGGTCATACCATACTGAGACCACCGGCCTCAAACCAGAATCACTCAGACAGCAGAGCCAGGCCAGTGCACGGAGTGGGAGTACTACGGAAATCGGATGTACTTTACATTTACCTTGCTATCGAATTCCCCATCGGTCCCGTTTCCTTGGGAAAATCCTTTTTCTGTTCGCCTCGTGTAGGAGGAGCGAGAGCCAAAAAAGGCGCACTGTCCTCGCAGAAGGACCGATAAGTATTGGATGCGTAGGGATCGTTTGGTCGTAAAATTCAAATTTTAAACCTCTGCTAGAGGTTGTTCGGAGAACTGCAAAAGATATTTAATGTCCGGAAGTTGGCGAAGGCCCGGAAAAGGAATGATTTTATGGTGCCGTCGAAGGTAGAGCACTTCTAGAGGCTAAAGGGAGAACATTTGGAGAAAGAAAAAGTTGAGTTTGAACATTATATCACCAAAGATTCAAATAACAACCCAGAAATCGGAGGACAAACAGATAAAAGCAGTGTCCAAAAATTATTCATGAATGCCCCTCATAAACTTCGACAGAAAATTCGAAAACAAAAGCATAAAGCGGCACAATTTGCTTAAAACGATGCTCATTTCAACCGGAAGTGGGTTCTGGGCACACAATGCGTTGCGATGATAAAATGCTTGCTTCAATATTACCTACTGCACCGAAATGAAGAGAGACATCTAGAGTGCAACAGGAAATTTTCAGCCCAGCCAGCCACAGTCGCCGTTGGCCAAGTGGAAGCCCACCCCAGGCGACGCCACCAGCTAATGGACATTTTTATTCAGTTTCCGCTCGGTTTTTATTGCATTGTCGTGATTCAATTTAAAACTGCAGCGGTACATTTCACATCCTGTGTTTCTCGTTTTACGGTGTGCCGTTGGCGAATGAGCGTCGACCCAGCACGAACTCCTGTTCCTCATCTTCATCATCATCATCGGCATGATGTGCAAGTTATCAAGGTCTTTAAAAAGTATTTTCTACGTAATTTAAGTAGCACAGAGACGTCACATGACACCAAAAACTGATTTTTTTTTAAACATAGACTTCATTTAAATTTACTTTTTACAAAATACCAATATCAGATCAATATTTAAACCACAAATTCACTGAAACACGTTCGATAAGAAATCTTTCACGCTCGAATGAAGCTGGTAACGAGAATGGAAAGAATGGGCTACCCATTCACGGGTTAGCAAGCAGCCAGTACACCAGCAAATGCATCTCGTAAAGTACAAAGAACCATAAAAATGCCGCTTTCAGTTCGAACTGTTCTGCCACCGACGGAAAATATCGCAAAGAACCGGCTTGGGAAATGGGCCGTGGTTGTGCGTTTTCCTCCTTCTCCCGCGAAGGCGCACATCGCGTCGCGAAAGCCCTCAAGAAAAAAAACCGCTGGAATCATTTCCAAACGATCACCGGCTCGATGCGAGTTTCCATTGGAAAAACGGTGAGGGAAGGCCCGCGGGGCTAAATTTCATCGAATCGATTCCCGAAGGTGTCGGTTTGGGAGAAGACAAAAAAGCGAATTACGTTCTACTTTTATCTACGAGAGTTTCCATTGCTCTTTTTGCCACATTTTCAACTCGACTATGCTCTCTATGTCTCTTTTTCTCTCCCTCAGCGCTGGTTGATGCCGCAAGGAATGCTTTAAAGATTTCGTTTGATCAGTGTTTTAGAGCCGAGCTGCTCTGTATCTAGCAGCTCGGTTGATGCTCGAGGGAATCTTTTAAATTTCCACTGAGGACATCATTATTGAAGCAACGCGCTCACACACACCCGTACAATCTCCGGAGCGGATGGGAAAAGTTTCGTGAAAAACGGAGCCGCTTTCAATTGATGGTGATTCCCAATGTGGCAAAGTTGCGTTTTTAAGCTTTCAAGGAGAATCTAAAATGGTTTTGTAATGCTATTGCTTGCCATCGCTGGATCACTGTTGTCTTTAGCGCCAGGATGGATTCTTCGAAATGAGAAACATTTTCCTATCCGCAACGATGCACCGCCCCATAAAAGGGATTAGAAAGTGACTTAGAACTTTCTAATGCGCTTCGCTCAACTTTATCGGTTTTTATTTCGATTTGATAAAGCAAATAACATAAAAACCGAGGGTGCCGCGAACGATCGTGCCACCTTTCAACAACCGATCCAATCGGATTCGCGAGAATAAAGAAATGTAAACGGCCGTCGCATAACGCGCGCGACCAACGATCAACGGTGTCCCCCAGGCTGCCGTTCGGCTGTGTTGGCAATCGTGTTCGCTGTCAAATTTAATTTAAACGCCGAACTCGGCCACCGTGATCGCACTCGCGCTACATCACCATAATTACCGCGTGTTTGCGATTGTCGCCGGATGGTTCACGGATCCATCACGAACTAATTTGATTGTCACGTCGCGTTTTTAGTACAGCAATTAGGCTGACTCATTCGACCCCCGGGCTCTACCCCGAACTGAGCCCTTGCGGGTTTGCAGACGTGGTTCTGTGGCAAAACCGGTGGCGATATCCGAAGCAAACCGTCGACATGGCGATGAAGACGATTCGAACGATGTCTAACCACGATTACGGACGCATTAGGCGCTTATCGGG
>NC_064877.1:22570000-22582500 GCF_943734665.1 Anopheles aquasalis | reverse complement strand
TAGAGGTGCCCACCAGCTTCGTGTCTAACTAAAAAGTTAGTCAATCAATTCCAGCCAGCCCATTTTCAAGTGGCCATGATCTACCATCGCACCACCGCACCACGCCACTCGAAGCCACTTACTTACGAGCAGCAAAAGCCATAAATTAATTTCTTTCCCCCTTTTTTTTTCAGCTTGTGGTTTTGAGCAGCATCAGCACCACAACACAACCACAACCGGACCTCCTGGGCAGCTGACGTTAGCGCAAGGCCGCGTGCTGCTTGCTTTTGTTTTTCTCCCCGTTCCTTTATGCTGGGTTCCATCGTTACTCTAACGGTCCGTCCAAATCTTGCCGGAGTTTTGTTTGATGCTTCAGGATGCTGGTGAGTGTGGTTGCTTTTCCCACTCCCATGCCCAGGGAAGGTGCAAAAGGCGGAAAATAAGCTGTCACTTTTAGTGCAGCAAAGGACCAACCGAGCGACCATCAAAAGCATCAACACATTTACTGCCATTGGGCTACTTGGCATGGCGAGGCTGTATGTCCCATCCAGTGCGGCCATGTGAAGCGGGCTTTAAGATTTCAGTTGTTTTATTACTGCGCACCACGCCGCTATAATGAGACTCCAAATGTGTCGCATCACACTTGCTCGTGGCTCGTGATAATGGTTGCGAGGGTTGCACACAGTTACCGTTACCCCTTTGAATGCCAACGACCGGCCACCAGCCTGCCGTTGATGCCTTGTTGACGTGGGCGAACCGTCAGTCAGGAGGTCAGGAGGACAATGCAAAGAACAATGAACGTACGACCGACCGACGGACCATCCATCCGTTGGGATGGGTGATTATGTGTGAGCGAAAATCAGAAATTCCATTATGAATAATGATGCGAAGTAATTATTTTTGCAAAAGTGGCCATGCCGAAAACGCCGGCTAGCCGCCGGGGCGGGGTGAGGTGGACACAGCAGGTGTTGAGCTAATAAGCTTTTCCGCTCGCTTTCAATGTTGCACCTTGACGTCCCTCATGACGATGATGATGTGCTCCATCCGTTCCATTGTTCTACTGTGTCGTGTGTTTGCTCAAACAAAACGTAATAAATTTCGAGTGAAACCCCCTAGCACTGCCAAGCTTTTACCTTTCAATCGTCCAACCAATTAAGCTCAGCAGCTTCAGAACTGCAAAGGGAAATTCCATTTTCAGTATAAACGATACCGTCAGTTTCGCGGATCAGCCCCTACGTCAATAATTATAATTTACGCTCGTTTGAACATCGATTAGAATGCAGCGCGGATGTTCAATTAATCAGTCATATTGATTCCGGAATCGGTGCAAGCATGATATGTATTTGCGGGCGTATGGCAGTTGAGTAATTTCATGCATGACACTGTCACTGGTGCGTCGCAAATTGCCGCTATCTCACGGAATGAGGCTGGGGACGAGTTATTAACATTTCAAATGGAATTAAAACCGATCGGTGCCACCTGTTTTATTCAAAATTATGTACAAAAGCGAGAATCTCATCTGTCCTCCCATTGCAGGGCCAATATCGATTCGGAGCGGGAATTGAATATTGTTTGAAGTTATTGAATATTAATGGATTTGCTCCAAGCAATGCCCAAAGCCATAATTAGATCGTTTGAAGCCATGGGAAAGCGCGGGCAATTTCCTGCCCCCACTCGGCGGGTGGTGAAAACAGTTTCGATAATTGAGCTGTTCCGCATATGGCCATTTCCGCGCAGTCGATGCGCCATCATTAGAAAGCATTCCTGGCCACTCAAAATGGCGAATAGACGCGACCCCGCGCCGAGCCATTACGCAAGTCCCGGCAAATGGTACTGCAACACTTGGTTTCAGCTTCCTCGCCGCTTTCAGCTGACAGCAAACGGAGGAAGAGAGCAAATTATTGTCCCGAAAATGGTCCATCCTTCTGTGAATGGAAAATGGCCACCAACCACACGTGCGTGCGTCTGGGAGGGTCCATTAGCAATACCATTCATGCGGCTCACGTCCGTCCATAATATGGGGAGCGTTCGGGAATGAAATGCGAAGCGCTAAAAAGGGCAAATGGTTTGCCCGCAATGGTTACAAATGTACTAACTCTTTTCTCTGAGCATGCAAGCAATGAGTAATTGCATACTGAGCTGTTTTCCAGTTCCAAAAAGGGTATTCCAAAAGTAATTACGGTGGTAATCGCCACGAGACGCACTGGAAACGATTGCTTTGGAGTTCGGTTTTTTTTTTGGTTCTTTGAGGAGAGGCCACTTCCTTGAAATTGAAGCACCATTCGGGAAGAAGTACATCTATGTTGTGCTGTTGCATTGCTTGAATCTACAAGTGCAGTAACACGAAACACAAAAGACACACAGATAAACGGTGATTAGGCTAGTACATGCAGTACTCTAATCCATCTTGTTGTTGAACATGATTCCGGAGCGCACATGTTGCAAACATGAATGTTGATTGTAGCACAGTCTGTGTGGTCCTCCCAATACCGTCGGGCTTCATTGGTACCAGCTCGAAAGAATAGAAACCACCACCACCTGCTACGGTAGGTCAAGGCAGCTAAAAACCAACCGAACACAATAAATCCAACCATCCTACACATCCTTCTGTTGGTCATTAATAAATTGGACAAAAACACAAGCCGCCCATAAGCGCCCATACGGCCGAGCACATTGGAGATGATTGTTGCCTCATTTGCTGTGCTCCTCAGATCGTGCGCGTTGGTCAAGTGGCTGGCCCGTGGTCCCTTGTATTGTACGCTACAAAGTGATGACCCCGTTCTAAGACTGTCTCTCCTCCATCTTCTCACCCTCACCGTCACACATGGACAAGGTGTTTGCGAGCGTAGGCAGCCAGTGGCAACGGTGGAATCCGTCAGCGCCACGAGATATGAACGGTATTTGTCGTCGCACACGTTTCTGGTCCGAAAATAGATGTCCGCAGCGTCGCGGCCAAAAATAACGTCTCACGACACACAAACTCACACATTCAGTGTTTGCGACGGTCACCACCGTCGCTCCGCCACTATCGGCGTAGCTGGTCTACGATTTGAATGTTAAACATGCAGCAAATTTATCACCTTCTCGGTCCGCACGATACTACAGCTAGAGTGGGCTAGAGGAGGCAGTGACCAACCGTGCATCCCACCCTTTTCCACAACGCGTCCACAATCTGGTGCCAGCTGAAAGTTGTGGAAATGGCGGCCTCGCCATCGCAACGAAGCGGACAGCGCGGATTATCTTCATAAGTGGATATATTTCAATAGTAATTACCACTCGCGCAGACGATCTATATCCTCCAATCTGTGACAGAGGACGGCCGTCGGGAGGTGCACTCTGTGGAAAGTGGGATTTTTTTGTCATTTTCCCCGCCCAGCCTTCTTGTGATCGGCTCCCTTGGGGCGCTGCTTTGCGTTATGCTCCGTCTGGGGCCGGTCTGTTTGTTTAACTTTTGCGTTTTCACACTCGAGTGATGATGGATGGGTGACTTCTGTTCCCCACGTTGCGTTCGTAGTGCGCTCACGGGGGGAAGGTTGCAGTGATTTTGGAAATGTCTTTTTCCTTTCTTTATTTTTTTCTACGATATTCCTTTTGGATCCAAAAACCAAATGTCCTTGGCAGCTAGTTTTTGAACATCGCCACAAATCATGCCATTCGGTTGTTCCTTCTTGGAGTGGAAAATGAAAAAATGAAAAAAGCGAGAAAAAGAATACTTTTTCGTCGAGTTCTTCTTCAATTTTGCAACCAATTAATGTCATATCAGGTGATACGCAACTTTCACTCCATTACACACACCAGCATCGTTTAGAGCCGGACATCAAAGACGTCCTTGTCCTCTCTGTCCACCAGTTGGCTTGTGACAACAGGATGCAGCTGCTACAGGAGCTGTCAGCGAATTGGCGAACGCAGGAAATTAATTTCGCTTTTTCCTCGCTGTGTGGGGCCACATTATAAATAACAAATGACTACAGGAGACGTTTGTGAGGTTTTTAACGAAACATTTCCTACCACCCCTTTTTTATACTGAACTACGCAATACCGCTTGCATTCGATGCTTTCATCAGCAAACTGCCCATTGTTCTGCTCACCACGGAAATATAAATATGATGGTCACCGTGTAAAAGAGTGTACATTGTTTTCATTGTTTGAACTGCATCCCACGCTGGCTACTGGGAGTCATTTTCATATTTAAAATGTGAATCCCATAGGAATACCATTGGCTCAGCACTTTTCAAACGGCTGTAAGGGAAAACAAACACAATCGCCGTTTGGATGCATATTTGTAAATTGAACCAACTGCACAATAAACTCGCGCATCACTCCGTTTGTTGGTTAATATTTGAGTCATAATTTTCAGTCATTTTTTTATTCACACAACTACAAATTGTTATGCGACAAAGGCGTAGACCATGTGGTCGTTGTTGTTCTTGTCGAACCTCGAACCACTGAACAAACAAAGGAATTGCAAACGCAACCATAAAAAAACCCTCCACAAATGCCAATGAAACGAACATCGGCAGAGGCAGTTCGAGAGAACACATTTTATGGCCTCCCACCTACAATCCCCCCTAGGGGTGCTCAGTGATTAATAGTGCGGTGCACTATTTTTTTCCCTGTCCCAGCTCACCATATTTCAGCGAACGGCGCGATAATGGCGCAAGTGATGGCCAAAGCCGCCCATCGAATGCCCTGCCAATGATCGATTGTTTGAAGGCAGGTGACGATGAAGAGCTCTCGCGATCGTTCTTCGATTCCGGAAGAGCCGCTCACCAGACCGACGGATTGCCAAGCGCATATTAGCTCGAATGGCGAATGGCGTGGGACCCTTACCGGCCGCATTACCGCAAACACCGCAATTACTAGCGAGAGTTTGATGCATGCGCCGAGGTGCATCGAGCATTTATTGTGCGATAAATCTCGCACGCGACCGATGGTTGAGGTTTTTTTGGCTTAAAAAATGCGGCGCGACACAACGACCGTTGTCCCGAAGTGGGGCAGGAGTGTGATGGATTTATTCGCACATTGACCTTCGGTCTTGCTAATCGATTCGCTAACTACCATTTGGGAGGTGTTTTCTGTGATCGATTTGAGTAATTTGTTATCGATATTGTGTTAATGGCTTCATTTTAACACAATCTACACTCAAAGCCGCCTTCCATTTCCGTACAACAGACTTATGTTACTCATCCGTTCATCATTTATGCCAATTCGTGCTGTTCTCCACGAAAGAAAATTCCTAACTCAATAGCCAAGAGTCTGCTTTTCAATGTTCACGACCATTATCCCGCTCCCTGGGCCATCATCGCGGTATGCGATGCTGCGATGTTTCAGTTGTTTGTGTTGCGAACCGTAAAATAACAACCATTCGCGTGGAAAGGTGAAACTCATTTCGTGAATTATTTTGCCCGGTGCACCTCGGTGTCTTGAAATCACCGGCAGTAAACAACATCCATTCGTTTCTCCATCCATTCCAGTTCTCAGTCAACCAACCAGCCAGCCAGTGGTACGAAATTTGAAACGATTTCCCTTGAATGATTGCCTACTCCGGAGCACGGTCTGGGGCAAAACGTGCAAAACGTTGCAACGCCATGTCGCACCAGATGGAACAGGTGGTTCCATTTCCCCGAGAGTAATTAAATTACAACCGACATACCCTCGCACACATACTACGACGTGCAGTCAACTGCAACTGTGTGCTGAACCTTTTGCATGATTCCCGTACCGCAAGATCGATGCACTCTTTCGGTTGGAAAATTGTTGCAACAAAACTAAAAAGGCAACCTTCTTGGCACTCACTGCTCTGCCAGCGCGCTTCCAACCCAGGAGATGGATGGTTCCCTCCGGTACGCCTACGGTCGGTGCATTTTGGGGAGTTCTCTCTGACTATTCCTTGGACGCCACTAAGGCAGAACGTGGCCCGACTCGACTTGGACCAAGTTTTCCAATAAAACTTTGTACCTGCTGCACCGAGCCAAAGCACACGATAAGGCAGCCTTGCGACTTAAGACTTAGTAGACCTGAACTTATGATTCCTCCCGAGGAGCCAGCAGCGGAACCACGAACATTAGTTTCCCGTCAGTCAATCACTTCCTTTTTTGCGTCTTTCCGTGCTTCCTGTTCCTGTTCCTTCCCACGGGGAATGGTCTATGTGTTTAGTGGGGCAAGAAGGGAGAGAGAGAGAGAGAGAGAGAGAGGCTCATCGATTATTGATTTGTGGCAACTTGTTCTGGAGCTTCTCTCGCAAGATTTAACACTAGGCATCGGAACGGAATGGAACAGAACCAAACCAAACGATGGGCATGGCATCGCCCTAGCAGGTGAACTAGCATCCGGTTCGTGGTGTGGTCACAGTGGAGATTAAGCGAGCACGCCAACAGCCGACACACCACAGGTGGCATCCAGGGGACCCAGCAGCTGAATTCCATTTTGTCTGGATTAATCCATGAATTATGAACACGCATTCGATGGCTTGTCCCCTGGAAGCTGGAGCCAGCAGCAGCAGCAGCAGAAGCGAACCAATTCCGATCTGCACGCTTTGTCCCCAACGTATCCGACCATCGCTGGGCGCTCCAAGGCTGGCAGCTTATCGATTTCCACACCGACCCGATTCGATGGCATGCTGGCAGAGGAATGTAATTACAGTCTCTCTCTCTCTCTCTCTCTCTCTCTCTCTCTCTCTCTCTCTCTCCGTCGGTCATCCCACGGGCCCGTGTATGGTCCACATTTCAGCATTCGAGATGCAAATTGATCGATCCGATGGTTCCATGTAGGATCCGTTCCATACGCCATGTTTGCGGTCGGTAGGCGTGTGGCTTAACCGGAGGCGTTAGCAGCATACTTGCTGCACCCCCACCTTCCACCCCGCTGGAGAGCGATGCTGAGTGAGGTTGATCGATGAATCAATAACTTGCCCCGAAATTGCTAGTCAAACGCATGGAAGACAATCCCCCCGGTGGGGTGGGAGCCCCATGTCATCCCCTGTGGTTACCGAACCGAGAGTTCTTCTCCAGGGGATCCTCGCGAAGAGAATTCAATCTCCACCCACGGTTCCCACCGGGAATAAATTACTTTCGATCAACGAGACAAATAGAATGGAATCCGTCAACGCAAGCGAACCATTCTGCCTCGGTTGCCTCCATTTTATGTTCGACAGAACCGGAATGGATTGTCCCGTGTGCCGGTCCTATTTTGAGGTTGACACAGGTGCAGCGAAAGAACCAATGGATGGCGAAACTAAAAATATGCGAAAAAGCGAAGCATTAGCACGCTGGTACGAAGCGCTGTTTGTCGTCATTTGTCATTGAACGCGATGCGTGCGTGCGTGCGAGCGTGCGTGCATGTGTCCATGTTGTGGCACTCGGCAAGGCACTGCTCTGGACACTCGAACCTGTTGCCCGATGATAATGCGCCATTTCGCGCAAATGGACGGTTTTCGGTTACGTTTGGCTCTTGAAAGTTTGTGTTGAAATGTGCGCGAACCCGGCCCCTTAAACCGTAATGCTCTTCACATTCGAGACCGCGACGACACCGATGATGACGTCGATTAGCTGCTGGTTGGTGAATGAACGGAGAGGGGAGTGATGAAACTGAAGAAGCGACGGGGATTCGCGCAAATCTTCGCGGCCGAGTCGTCGAGACGAGTGATCTTGCACTTGAGCTGCTGAGCTGAGATGATCGAGTGTGATGGTCATGCCGATTTGTGGCGTTCTTTTAAAAATAGACTCATTCTTCAAGCGATCCGTCGATCGGCGGTCAATCAGCACGGTATGTGTTAAGGGAACCACGGGAGCGACAAGTGGAGGTGGCAAGTGGGAAGAGAGGGGGCGGGGCAGTATTTCGCATCGCCGGCGCCGAGGAAGCAGCGAGACCGGACTCACGTGAGACCGGGTGCATCATGTGAATGGCGTGATGATGCGCTGGTATGCGATGCTGAATGCCAACGAGGGTTGTTTGCATTATGCATTCGAGCCAGGCACACTGGTTACGATGGACTAACGAGCGAAAAGGCGGTCGGCCTATCCGAGAGGAACTTCAAATCAATCTCGATGCTAAATTGTTCCATTACCTCTAACCTACCTATCGTTACTCCTGGTGAGTTGGTTTGAACGATAAAACCGGAACAAACTGGCCCGGCATCATCACCAGATCGCCGATAAACCCACTACTACTAAACGATAAGCACCCTGGAGCACCGACAGACACTCACTCTTGTGTCCACGGATCGCATGGAGCGCCACTTGCCAGGCCGGACCAGGTTCGACTCCTAGCACCGTGGTGGATGCAAACGGATGCAAACTGCATTATCCCGTGATCAAAAGGTAGCTCGAAAGGCTTGGGATTGAATCCTGGCCCGGAGAGCCAGCCACCTGGTTCGCAGTTCATGCACCGATGCTTCACCGATGCTCATACACTGGATGCTCATCCGTCGATAACAACCTCTTCGATGGCCGTCAAGTGCTGGTGGTCCCAGCTGACGAGGTGTTTTGCTTTGCTTGAATCACTAACCTTCCGTTCCGTGCTCGTTCGAAGCCAATCAATATGCGCACTGCTATGCTGCCAGTCAGTGAACATAGGCTGACTTGGCCAGCCGTTAGCGTACAGCTTTTGTGGTGAAATTGAAACGCCCACCCTTTTGGAAGTGGATTTTTGGTAAATTCCTTTCGAATCGCTGCTGCAAACTTCTGCCACGTGCAATGTCACTAACGTGGCAGTATGTTATGATGTTCATTTTATGTACTTTTTATTGTTTCAATCAACAGCCGGTTAATGTTCTCGGGGTCATTTAAATCGACGCACTGAAATCGTTTCGAAAAAAAAGACGGATTCAAGGATGGTGACGAATGTAAAACATTCTTTCAAAACACGATCCACTTTACATGCCCGGCTCTTCATGCTCGTATGCTGATCCCGGTGGTAAGTGGATCGGATGTTTTGAAAATGCTTCGCGTACCTTAGACGATTTATTTGTCATTTCGTAGAACGAGCATCCGAAACACGCCAACCTGCAGTATGGTATGGGCTCATGTTCTAGTCCGGATTTTGTTTTCTTTTTTCCTTTTTCTGTGCCCAACACTCACCGGTACTGGTTGTACCGACACCTCGCTCGAATACCTTCACAACCGACCAACGTATGTTGCCGTTTCTTGGCGACTCACATCGTCATCGGTGGTCAGACCGTTTTGTTCTCAATTTGTGTTTCACATTTCACAGCCACAGCCCACAAGGGGCCGTCCAAGGGAGGGTGGGGGGTGGAAACTCACTCCCCCGGGTTCATGGTGAAGAGAACAAACTCGAAACATCATCCAACTCCATCCCGAAAATCCCCAAAACAATCCGTTCTGCTTCAGTCCCCGGCAGTCGTCGTACTTTGTACTCTTGTGACCATGCTCGGCATGTCGAGCGGAAGGCAAGGACTCGTTCGATCGCTTTCGGTTCGCTTTCGAGGCCACTGCCATGGTTGGCCAGTCCGCCGGTTGGCCGGTCGACGGATTGGGTGTTGCGGTGCGACATCGATTTTTGGTTTCACTTTTGAGTTCGATATTTTTAGGGTGTCCCCACCCCTCATCATCGGCCTCCCGTCGGTATGGACGAAGGCCGTGCGTTTTTTGGGGCCGGGTTCGGGAGGCCGTGGGGTTTTCAAATTGGTTTCTAATTTTAAAAACGCGACCTCCACTTTTGTGTCTAGTTTGTTCGAGACAAACACACACAGGCGCAGCGTTTCGGATGCCCAATGGTTTTTGCCTAGTCCGAGTGTCGTTCGCGGTGTGCGTGTTTGTGCTTGTAGGAGATTCGCATGCCACGCCAAGCCCATTGACAATGGGATGCGCCAAGGCAAATCGTTCAGCAGCAGCACCGCAGAGTGCCACATGATTTTTCTTCTCTTTTTCCAAATCGGCACCAGGCCAGACCACGCCAGGCATGGTAGGGATGCTGCGGCCACGTGTATCGGTGCCCCGTGTGGTAAATGAATGAATACGTTCAACGAAACGTTTCTATTTGTTAAACGATTCCGATATTTTCACAGCTGCACACCCCGATCGTGGTTCGAGTACGATGGGTTTAGTGGCCAATGGCCCCGATGGTCACCGGTGGTCGGTGGTTGATGGGGAACGGTGAATGAAAAAGTGGAAACATTGTTCAGGGTGAATGATGGTGATTCGTCGTCGGTTGATGGCGTTTAATTACTGATCTCAAATAATCGCTCGTGGCTGCGCATCTGTTTGCCGTTGGCCCCAGGATCGGTCGTGCGATTGTTGTGAAGGATCGTTCGGTTGTTCGTTTTGGCAGCAAGCGGGGTGATGAGATGTGATTATTATAAGACCGGCTCCGTTCAAACTGTTTAAGCGCCGCTTGATGCGAAGCTGTCATCGATTGTTAGATGTAACACGTTTCAATAGTGGGACCATCATTCAGTGTGTTTGTTTGGTTTTATTGTTTTGCAAAGAATGTAATTATTAGTGTTACAAATCGGGATGAGAATAGATTATGCTGGTATCAAACATACAATAATTATGTTGCTATGCTATGTCGCGATGAAATCAGTTTTCAATGCTATTCTCCAGAGGAGACTCTAGCTTCTTATAACACAAAGCAAACATAATTAATAACATTTCCTTAATGAGTTAAATTACTCACACAATGCTACCGAAAGAGTGATTATTTTTAAATAAAATATTCCAAAATGCAGAAAAACCAACTTACTAGCCAGAACTCAATTTCCGCTAGTCTTTCGATCCCTAATCTCTGTTGAAGAAAAACCTCACATTACCTACCAGTGCGCATAATATAAAATGTCCCAAACTTCATGCGCCACGATTGTTTTAACCGAAAAACATTGAAACGGTGGTAAAACGAAGGAAACTTGGGAAAACCGGCGATTCATAAAAAACGGAAGGTTTTCCGGCTCTCAATTTATCTCAGTCGCAACTGGAAACAACACCGGCTGCTCCATACCATATTCGACACGTACACGAACCTCCCAGAACACCTGCACCTGTCACTGCTTGGGGCCAAGAAAAGAAGCTTTCACCTTCTGTTTGCCTTCCGCCTGTCATTTCTGTTGGGGGGTTTGGTCCGTCGTTTGCGTTTGATTTCGCTGCCTCCCACGGTTTTGATTGTTTTTTGTTTGACTCCTCCCTGCGCGTATCACGCAACGGATATGAAAAGAGAAGACGCCGAAGGAAATGAAAGAAAGAAAAGAAAAGAAGAGAAGGAGAACAACGTCTAGAGCGGTGCGACAGGATAGCAGTGTGGTGCTACGGCTTCGGCATGACAGACGGCGAACGGAAGTACGTGCCACACCTCGGGCGGTTCGAGTGTGCCGAACCAAAGTATAGCAGCAGCAGCACCTGGCCAAACAGGGTGCGAATGTGACAAGCATTTTTTTTATTCCGATGTGCCACCTGTGCCTTACTGCAAACCTCTCCGATGCTCGGTTCACGTTCGCCTCATTTTCGCTCCCGGGAATCCCGGCGCACAGGTTCCAGAAACTAGTGCCGCGACCACCTCCCCTCGACATCGACTGATGAGCTTTTCGCTTTTGAGCGTAAAAGGTCGAGCACGTACTGAGCAAGGTACAAGCAGGTTTGTCCACCGGACGGAAAAAACGATACAGGCCCCAGTCCGTGAATCCGGCATCCTATCGTCGGAGTGTCCGGAGAGGATATTAAAAGAGCGTGAAAAGAATTTAAGAAACGAAAGTAAAAAAAATATCAGAAAAACAGAGGAAAGTAGAGGTACTTGAACATCCGTCAGCTACCTTTTTGGTGGTAGAAGGTGGGGGAGAGAATTATCAACCGTAGAACAAGTCCCGTAATTACGCTAACCTACCCATTCGTGTTCTGTTTCATTTCCTTTCACTTCGCCCCTTTTCAGGACCGATTTGCTTGCCATTCGTTTATTCTGAAAATGAGTGGAAAAACTGGGAAACGTTTTTCTTTTTGATGTTTCCAAAAAACCATTCGACCGGTGACTCAGAGTGAACGCAAACTCCCTTTCAAAGGCAATGAGGGTTGTAATTATGCGCACAGAAGAATCATTAACTTGACAACAACTTTTAGGATTGCTGTAAAGACGGCGAGGTGTAGTAAAACAATTCCTAGCAATGACCTGGATCTTTATAAAGTTTACTTCATCCTTTCCATCGACACATGCGCCGTGGATGCGCACCAAACAACGCAAACCCACGAGATGAGAAACAAAACAACAGAACCAGCTCTAATCTCCATACACTGTATGACGATGCAAGGCATGACCTATGCTTCCGCTAGAGTAGCATCATTAGCATGATGCTGCTCGTTCGGATGCAGCCATTACTCGGCGCTTTTCTCGGTCGCGATTCTGTGACGACGTTGTCCCTTTGCTCATCATTTTGTCCTCCACACTCCACACATGTCCTGGCACAAAAAAGAGGAAGCTCTGGCATTATTACGATTATCTGCATTGCAAATACTTTTACCCAACCGTTATCACGGCTAGCCTCGGTCATCGTCATCTTTGAGGGTGAAAAATTATGCGCAACG
>NC_064877.1:22542500-22562500 GCF_943734665.1 Anopheles aquasalis | reverse complement strand
GCTGCCAGTTGTCGGGATCGTTACACTGCCAACCACCACTGGTGGGAGGCATAGCTCATCCTCGGTGCATCAATTGAGATGATTGATGATCAAACTGATTACTCCCACACGCGAGCACTCACAGCGCTCGTTGCAACCCGGGGGAAAGTGCAACGATGCAACAGATGGCAGCTGCAGCTGCCACGATCCATCGGCTAGCAGCGTATTAAGGCGCAGCGTGCTGGCTGGCAGGGTTGGAGAGGTTGTAAGGCGAATGAATTAATCGACGAACACGAAAACAGTTCGTCGTCCTGGTCTGACCTGGTCGTCGTAGCGTAGCACTCACCATATCCCCGGGTTGAGTAACGGGGCGGGATCGACAAACAACTTGTGTCGGAACGACCGGATGCGAATTTGGATCGAAATCAATTTTGAGGGATGTTAGTACGATGTACGGGTAGCAGTAGGACTGCAGCAGCCCAACCCCAAAGCCCTCCTGTTGAGTGCGCTCGGTCAGGGTCTAGCAGGGCCAACGCTCATCGCTCTGAGAACGTGATCGAAATGCTTTTGTTTGCGTTACGCCTAGGTAAACGAGCACGATTCCGGTCCAGTTGCCTCTGGTGATTGACGACGAACTAAGGAAGTGAAGCGAATGAGTAGCAGCGATGGAATCGGAGTGAATTTCTGTGGTACGATCCACTGCTGCTGCCCTGGCATCCTTCGCTTGCTGCAGCATTCCATCTTAAATCATTCAATGGCCAACGGGGGATTGTTTTTGGGGGTTGTGGCTGCGCAAACATGCGCCCAAAACATTGTAGACCGTGGCTGCAACGTGAACGTGCAGCAATCTGCTTTCATCACTTTACGATGGAACCGTCCTGTTGGCATGGGTTCGGTGCGTTTTAGGACGCGAAATTCGATTCGAAAATAGTAATCACAGCAACAGCAGCACCACCTGTCAGTGGTCGGTGAGTTAATGAAATGCAAACACATCATCCGTCGCGATTGCACTGCCGCTTTCCTTTCGCGGATTTCTTACCGACACTCTCCGCGAGTGAACTCTCACGTGGAGTAAACCTAATGGAAATAAAGTGGACGATAAAATGGGAAAGAAAACGACGAAGGCAGGACACTGGAACCAAACTGGAAAATCATACCACCGTCAGACGCAATGGTAGTAAGGATAGACTATAGGACTCGCCTATGGCTCCCCGCCCCATTGGCTTAATGTTAGAAGGTGCTAGTGCTCTCTAGGGTCAACATAATGGAATAATACAAAAAAGCAATATTTAATTTAAATTACATAAGAACAACTTATCGAATATGGAAACTCAATTCATAGCGCATAGCGTAGGAGACAGTGAACTGGGTTTGCGATGCGAAATTGACTCCCGGGCTCACTTCATGTAACTTCATCTGTGCCCCTGCTTCGCTGTCTAGGTAACAGTATGCATGTTAGTCCGTTAATCCAAGGGTGAAGCTTCACTCTCCCCAAAAATTCAGCTACCTTTAAACCGATTCCAAGCCTGGAAAAAAAATTAAGCACTGACGACATTGTGTTGAGGCTTTTCTAACCGGCAAACGGTCCTGTTTCGTGTGAGGTCGGTTTTTTGCAACCACCTGTGACAGTGACAGCATGCAGTTTGCTGATTGCTGATTGCTTATCAGTTGCATGGATTTGCGTTTGTACCTGACGCTGTTATTTGTTTATTTGTAGGTTTTTGATTAACATGTAGACGTTCTAACAGCGAGCGTAGCAGATTGCCCGATGATTGTGCTGCTAGCACCATTCTTTTATTCTCGTTTTTAGTTTTGCGATAAATTTCTATCCACCACCCACCGATGGGTGGTTGGGCGAAGAGACTGAAGAGACAAACCACGATACCATGACCTACTTTGATATTCCCTTCGTTTCGCAAGTGCAGCTTTGACGCAACCCAGCAAAACAAAAAAAGGAGAGGAAGAATGCAGACCGCAGCAGGCGCCCTTTGCAATGTACATAGAATACCGTTCGCCTGCCACCGAGCGGCCCCTTCCTTCCGGTCGTCACTGTTTCGTCAACTTGTTAGCTCGTGTTCTAGACTATTTCTAGTGATAGCGTGTCTGTAGTGATACAGTAAAAAAGAGGCAGAGAGAGAGAGAGAGAGAGAGAGAGAAGGAGAAACAACAACAGCTTCCCTGGGAGCTGAGGGAGGAGTTACAACATCGCTGTAAATGTGGTTTGCATGTTTGTTAACTCGAATTCGAACTTCCGTCGATTTCAAAAAGGCAAAAAGTCTTCAAAGTGTGCTGTTAACAGGGTGACTCGGATGCTTCCGCCATAAAATATGTATGTGTGTCTCCAGCTCTGTAGGTGTGTATGTGTGTGGCAGCGAGTGTGTGTGCTGCTGCATGTATGTATGTGTGTGGATGAGGAAAAGTGCGTGCGTGCTCGAGGTGGCACCATTTATCGGTGTCTAGATGTGTGCCTGTGTGTGGCGTTGTAAAATTCGGAAGCGGAAGAGCGAACAATCAGAATCCGTTTTTGGTGTGTAGAGGGTTGTTATCTATGAATTTAGGAATATCGCAACGAGAGATAGTGAACCCCTTTACCCTTTTCCCCTTCCCTTTGTCCAACATCACTTGCTGTCCAATAGAGAAGTAATAGTCTTCAGCGAATAGTGAAAACCATTTAAGAGTAGTTCACCGGACTGGTTCACCGACAAGTGTAGAGCCAACAAGTCAATAAACCTCCCGGTTTGTCTGCTCTGGAACGTTTATTCAAATCCTCGAGAATCATCGAGCTCCGTGAGAATCAAAACGAAAATAAACAACACTTCTATCAGAGTGAGGCAATGAGCGGTGAAGCAACACTTCGATGAGAAAGCAAACCGCAAATTGAGAGAAAATGCTAAAAATGGCAAGATAGTGCAACGGGCAAAGAGAGGAATATGTTATAAATAACAAACCAAACAGAAAAGGTCAAAGGAAACGCCGCAAATGAAAATTTCAAGCTAAACAAGCGAAATTTCTGTGCAAAAGAAGGGCAACTTTTCCTTTCTCACCTAGTTAACGCGGTTTCGCACCATCACCCTGACTGCCCTGGCAGCACTGGCGAGAGCGTGTTGCATTACTGCAAAGTGATCGAATCGGATCGTTCCTTGGCAAAAAAGTTAAATCTGGCGTTCAACAATCAAAACTGTTTCCCTCCCAAAAACATTGAGCTACGGAGTCACGGACTGCGAGCACCAGCTAATGCCACCCCTGCGGGGGGTGAAGGCTGAACGAGTGGAGCAAACTTAGCGTAATGTTTGTAGCGCAATGTGTGTAGCGTAATTAGTGTTCTTTCCCTCCACGATGGAAGGATCTTATTAATGATTGTGAGCGAGTGAGTGAGTGACTGGGTGGGTGTGTGTGTGTGTGGGTGTATGTGTGGTGAGTGCCCCCCCCCCACCCCACCCCTCAACACTCTGAGGGGTAGGTGCAACACACACGCGCGCACACGCACACTCCGTATTAAATTCAGATACATAAACGTGTAGTCGTTAATGGGTTTAGTCGTAAAAATTGATGCTTAACAATAAATAACTTTTACTGGTGTAAATGTTGACATTACGAGAAACAGAGGCGACGGTGGCGGGGCACTGCTCACGGCCCCCGTTCCGTTCCCCCACCCCTTTAAAAGGCCCTTTTCAATCCTCCCCCAAAATCCCTATTAGGCGGCTACGCTATTCGCTTTCCGTTCATCTCTTCAGCATTCCGTTCAGCCATGGTGACAGTACCATGGGTATCTGATTCAATTACGAGCAAATGAACACAGACACACACTGGCGCGACAGTGCAAGATGGAATGATAGATAGCTAGCGCAGATCAGATCACACTGTGGGGCCGCTGCATGCAGTGATGGAAGCATTTATGAGAAAACAAATAGCTCCCCTTAGCATCGCCCGCTCCCGCGTACGGTGAACGTTGCACAAAGAGTTGCACCAGCTAAACAAAACGAAGCGCCACCGGGGCGCGCCCAACATCTTGTCACCTTGCATCGGCAGGACAATATATGGGATCGGTGAGATCGGTTTCCTTCCCTTTGAGGGAGGCAACGAGAATGAAGCTAGTGAAGTGGGCAGATTCCTTGTTAGAACGAAACGAACGATTAGTTTCTCTTCATATACTGTAAACGCGTTTCGTTTGATAGCTTTAAAGTCTATTCGCTAGGTACAGAGTCAGTTATTTATTTTTCCTTGTTATTAATCTCACTCCTTCACCATCTGGCGGTAAGACGAGACGAGAACGATGAATTGAGTACGTTCTGTTGAATAAAGTGGAAATGATTGAAATGATGTACATGGTGTGGTGTTTTCGTGTTTTCATTCCTTCCAGGCGCTGCTACTTTAGGTTGAATCTCTTCCACACCACTAAATGATATTATTTGTTTACGTTGTTTGTTGTTTAACATGTATTTGGAATTAGTAACTGTTGAACTCAAGCGGGTGAAGTTCTCGGCGGTTTCCACCTCAAGGTTTTTTTGAAGAAAAAAAAAGAAAATATGGGGTTGATTTGCGTGCAAGTAGCAATTCACTCGTTAGAATGTAGATGGCGCTGCATTACGGATACTAGCGAGTTTCGATTTTCACTAACAGTGGGCCAGTCAGGTACTACGTACTGAAAAAGGATATTTCACAAGCAAAGGAGAGGGGTTTTGAAGAAATTTGAAATCGCTTTTTATTTCTTTGAAGTCATGATAAAAATGACCCAATTAATATGTGAAGACTCTTCGGCTTTCAACGATAAATTGTTTACCAGGTGCCCAGCTATCAGCCCCTGATGGAGATGGCGAAGGCAGTTGAGCAGCGTTCAGTACGCCAAACGAAATATTTCAAATCAAGCACTAAAGGATACGCCTTAAGGGGGTTAAATCCCATCCGCGCGACAAATTCATCGAAAGAAAGCTCCATGAAAGCCATGAAAAACTGGCGCCTCCATGTGGCGATTGGTGTTTCGCGGTCCGATCGAAGAGTTGCTATAAAAGGAACCACAAAAAGGGCAAAGCAAGTAAAAACAAACTGCATCCCATGGTTTTAGGGGCTATTTTGCTCTATTTTCGACAGTCTTTATTAACGGCTCATACACGGCACTTACACTGCACGCTCAGTATAGGGGTTTCCGCAAGACACCTACATCTCTCTCTCGCTCTCCCGTGCTGCTCGCTAGGCTATGGGATCCCCTTCGAACATCAATCATCGGTAACATCGGTTCAGTTTGCTGCTGGCTGCCACTCGCTCTGTGGTTATGTTAGGCGTCAGGTCAGACAGTTTGACTCAAACTAGGCTCAAAGATTGGTTCCAAAAAGCTTCTAAAATAATTCCAAAAGCTGCCATTCGCTACACTGGCCGGCGTCGTTCACACTACACATTAACACCAAACAGCGACACAAACGTTTGCGTAATGATTACCGTGCATCAGCGTTGCATCTCGCCAGCCCATTGCCTCTACGGTGAGTGTAGGAATGTGAGTTGGGATATGGAAACATACCGCTCTGTACAGATGTACACCAACACTGTTAGCAGTAAGGGTAGCTCATGGCATTGACCCTTCTAAGCACACACCACTATTACAGCGAAACTCTCGCTCGTCCTCGTTTTATCTATCAACTAAACGCAATAGTTTACACGCTAATGATATTCACCATTCAGTTGGAATGATGAATCGTACCCGTCTGGCTGTCTTATTCTATGATTTTATTTTCTCACTGAAATGTTACTACTGCCTTCGAACACGTATAATCGCCAATTCGTACAAACCAGCGCCTGATAAAGGGTTCGCCACTTCTCTCTCTCGAAAGTCTACATGCATTGGAACCACCATCGTACTAGCTGGGCACCCTTTGAATCGTCTGGCAAGTCTGATAAATATGCTCTGTGTTCGTAACTTCCAACAACATGCCTCACACACCTACAATGGGACACCCTACATACGGTGCACACCTAATACACGATCCGTTCACTGTTTTCTTGTAGTTCCACCATAGCTAGACGAGTTGCTAGACATTAAACCTGCAGTACGTCTTCCCCATATGCACCGGATTGTCAGTTAGATGATGTACGGGATAACACGGTCTCAAAAAAAGAAGAGAGTGCATAAGTGGTGGTGAGTGCGCCATGGCAACGAAGAAAACCACTTCACTGCTTGCTGCTAGGGCACTACGCGATTTTTTATGGTGGCGCTAGTCACCTACCGAGTGCCTCTACTCTAGTAGGCGGTACAGTCAATCGAACAGAAATCGATTAACGTAATCATTAGTTTCTTTAGAACAAGAAATCGATAAACTCTCCAAAGGCGCCTAATCAACATACACGGTCACCCTTCTGCCCTTACGCAATGAACTATATTGTAGAGACGGTCTCTGAATTCACTAGAACAACCAATATCGACTAAGCTACTCTATTCGCCATTCCAACGGATACTGCTTTCCGGCGACGCGACCCACGCGTCCCTGGCTAAGACTAAGCAATCTTTAACATCAATTAACATGCACTCTGTTTGATATAACATCTCAGCCACACAATATGGTACCCCCTGTTAAGCGTCTCTTCGTGTATATTGAACCATCTAATGACATCTATCTATTCTATGCACCGATGATGACGATGATCTCCCATCCCTCTTTTGCTTCAGACTTACGAATCGGCTACTTCTCTTGATAACAACTATTATTGCTACATTTATGATGCTCCGCTATATCTGGCGCGTGTTTGACGCTGATGTATTTCTGCATTGTTTTCTTTTTCCCCTCTGTGCTATTCCTTCCAATGGCAAATCAGCTTCATCAGCATTCCCCTTAACTGCGCAACAAACGACGCTTCGCTTGTTTTGGTCGGTTTTCCACCGGCGCACTTACACTAAGTTCCCGCTGCTGTTTGCTTCACGGTCCACCAATATTGATTGTTGCCGTTTGTTGAAATCCGATCACGCCGATGGTTCGCGGTACTTTGTCGCCTCGGCTCGACTGTTCGGCTGCTCTTTTGCGGCGCATTATCCTTTCCGGTGTGACACGATACAGCAACCTGGGTAGCGTGGCCAACAATCAAACAGGTAGGTAGGTAGGTGAAAAGAGAGCGAAGGCGCGTTGTTGGGTAAATAATGTTAAGAGCAGGACAAACGCCCTATCAGCTCCTCTGCCGGCAAATCAGATGACACGCGGATGCCAGGTGCGTGTGCCTGAAGTAGTCAAACACCGGGACAGCACCGGGTGGGTGGGCGCAACATTTCAATACACCGCGGCATGGAGTGTGCCAATATTTGCTCAGCCATCCTGTGTGTCCGGGGCGTGAAAATTGATCAAAGCAACCGGGGATGTATGGGATCCACGCCGGCCCGGTCCTTCTCGCCCGAGGTCTGGCGGAGCGTAAGCTGACAACAGCAGATGATGCTACATGGCTGCCTGTTCATTGGCTAAGGACGTCCCAACGGTATACGCTCGATAAACAGACGCCGAAGACTGTCACACACCTGACCGCCTGCCGGTGGTTCCATTTCGAATGCTCACACACCACGCCCCCACTCCCACAGCTGTCTAATTCGATTTCGAAACAGACCGTCCGTCGGTTTGGCTTCTCCGTTTGTTGCCTGGAGGAGACGCGACAACAAAAAATCCCCTTTTTTGCCACCATGCGACCACACTTTCAACACCGTTGATGCTGTTCAATTATGCAGCACAAAGTATAAGCCGGCCACGATCACCTTTGCGTGGCCGAACATGGCTGGTGCGTGCGGGGAGATGGCAGAACCCCCCAGAGGATGGAACGGAAGTAGCAGCAGCAGCTCCTGGCACATGGTAGGCCATCGCTTCGGGGCCAAAACTTGGAACGGTGGAATATTTTGGACCACTCTCTCATTGTCATTTCTCTCTTACTGGAAGGGTGGCCAACAATCAATAACGCAGGAAACAATCACAGATACACGCTTAATACTACACGTAGTAGACACTGTGGCCACCGTAGGGGCTACGGCGGACGAAGCAGGGCAGCAGCGACTGCAGAGTGTTCCGGAACGCTTCCCGGAAGTCCCGGTTGAAGTAGGCGTAGATGAGCGGGTTCAGTGTCGAGTTGAAGTATCCGATCCAGAACAGTACCGTAATCACGACCTCCGGACACGGACACGCTTCTTCACCGCACAGCGACGTGATGACATACCTGCGGGAAAAAAACGGAAGAAGAAAAAAAGATAGATGATGAGGATGATGATGATGAAGATTGATTCCCTCGTGGTAATAAATATATGTCAGCTTGCGGCAGAAATGCTCTGCTAACGATATACCATCTATTTATTGAATCTGTTTCGCCATTCAATTTCAACGCATGTTACTTAAGTAGGACTACAGAAACACCTGGCCAGAACCCTCGAAATCTCCCTCGGTCTAAACCTCGCTTAATCCTTAAAGTTTACAATCACCATTCAGATTCACCTGAATCGCGACCCCATTGTCGGAAGGTACAACGAGTTTTAAACAAACAACCATCAGCCTACGGCCATTTTGTGAACTAAAAAGTTGTAAGCGATTGGCACACAGCACGGAAAACCGCAAATACCCCATTCTACCTCCCTCACTCCCTTCTTCTCTCTTTTGGCGATCATGTTGAAGGCAAATGGTTCCTCGAACCCCGGGCTCGCGAAAGACAAACCAGGACGAGCGACGTGACACGACAACGTCAACTAATCAGTTCCAGTGCCTAACGAAGAGCCAAGGAATCCCCCCCCCCCCCCCCCCCCCCCCCCGAACGAACTTGTCTGTAAAGTTTGGACATGTCTTTTTATGTTTCAATTTGTCCTCGCTCCTGTTCAACTCCAACCACTCCCGCTCGCTCCAGGCTTATCCACCCAAAACATTGGTCACATTTCACCTGAATGATGGCCACTTAAAGCGAAAGAGACTGAGGGCCTTCGCCCAGTCAGCGCGTACTGTCGAACGGTTGATGGTTGCCTCCTGTCTGGGTGTTTGTGTCAGGAGCGTGGGTTTTCCCCGGCATTGAGCCTCCATTGTTAACCTCCGGTATGCCTCTCTGCGATGTTGATGCCTGAAGCTGCAAAAAAATTGGAGTCCTCAAAAGCCAGCTCATATTTCAACGGTAAATCATCGCCCTACGCCAAGGACGCTTGACTGCGAAGCCAACGAACCACGCTTGGCCTACGCTCAGCCCTTCCCTCTGTCACGACACTCGTGCACCCCGTTTTGCTCTCTCTCTCTTTTCGCTCGAGGAAAGCATCATCATAAGTCAAGCAAAGCACCAGGCACCGCAACCACTTACGCACCTCGTGCTTAAATGTTCTTGCATAACCGGGCCCGCCGTCGTATTGAAAGGGATCATCTTCACCATTTCGGCCAGATAATCCCGGCTAGGCCCAGGCACTAACGAGCACCATGCGAGGAAACGCCGTGAGTGAAACCGAAGATGGTTGTCAGTCGTGTAGCGAGTCCCGGGATGTCGACCTCAACGCCTTCACGAACACTCCCTGGATCGAGCCTCAATTCGTCGGCTGGTGCGTAACAAGCGAATAGGCATTTTCTTCCAGTAGATTGCAGTGGAACTTCCGCAGCAAATGTAATGCTCAAGTTACGAACACGCACACCGTTTAGTTCAACAAGACGGTCGACGGAAGGGATTCTGCTCCATTGGTTGTTCCTTGGTGAGCGACCAACTTGCTGGTCGCTGGAACCCATTATCCAATCTAAACGCTCCGCTAATGGAACGTCAAAACATTTTTGAGGTATCTGATGGTAATTCATCTCTACAGGGCCAAGAACTGGCCGCCAAGCAGCTGGTCTGCCTAGCCTGACGGTGCCACCTGCTGGTGGTGCTTTTAATTCAAACAATCAACCGCCCCCGGTCCACTGCAAACCCCCGGGTCTGCAACATCAACTTCGCATAAACGCAGCTTAATTGCCACCATCGTGGTCAATTAGGTGAACGCTTCGATGTCTCGTCTCTCGGTTCCCCGGTCACTGGGCAACGAGGCGATGCACGAAAAGGGGGAAAACTCCCAAAGAGGATCGCCCCAAAATCGTGCTGGAAATCGAACGTAATGGACCCATTTGCAGGTTGGAAGCAACAGGCTTTATCGACTATTATGAGCTGGGTGGAGAGGTGAAACACCCACCAGTCCACCCCAGGAGTGAGGTTCAATTAACGCAATTCATGTCGTACGCCCGCTCAGTCACGTTCACCACCCGGCAAGGTCCCGGATCGGTCCCGATTTAATCATCTCGCAAATCAGTCAATCAATTAAAGAGTTCCGTGCCAATCGCGTGCCACCAAAAACACCCATTCCGTGCGCCTGTCCTTCGATTCCGGGCAGCGAATCGGAAACTGGCATTGCAGGGTCGCGTAAATTAAAAAATCTTTCATCATCTGCTCCAGAGGATACCAAAGTGCAACGGTGCGTTGCTGTTTGATTTGATTTGCAATCATTACGATTCCGCAGCCAAACGGGGTCGCAGCAGCATCGTTCGTGTGGGTTGAGGGAGGAGCTTATTAAACATTCTATGCGGTGCTAATTGCATCATCAGCTGGATGGGCCTCGATCGGTTTAGCAGCTGCACCGACTGGCTCGGCTTACCGGAAGCTTATCGATTCTAACTGCATTAGCGATTGCGATTTTTATGCTTTCTTCCTCTCCCACCTGGTTCCGCGTACTCACAGCGGTCAAACGGGTGCAAATAATGTATTGAAGCCGCTACTTTTTTGCGTCGACCGCGGTTATTTCGGATGCTGGGAATGGCATGCAAAAAAGGGGGAGGCGGTGGGCACATTTGCAAATCGATTTGCTGCGGCCATTTGTAATTAAATTCCCGTTCGCTACTTTTTTATTCAGTAAGCGGTTGTGGTGTAGTTGTTTGTGTTGCTGCAGCACTCGCTGGCATGTGGTCGCTCTGGTGCAATCAAGTACATCCTTTGGCGATTAGTACATTTTGATCCGGATATGTTAGTGTGGTAGGAATTTAGTGAACCAGGAAGTGAGACTATGGGCGATTGAGTTCCAATGGGCCAGTGATGCTACCTTCAGGATGATAGCGCACCGTTACTGAGAAACAACCAAGCACCGTCAATAAACGGCCAGAATATTTTCGTTGCGATAACGAAAAAAATATGCTTTTTGTGCTAAAAATTATGCTTTTAGCGTTTCACTGCAGAAAATGGAACTCAAACCAACAAAAATCGGTCCAATTTTACCACTCTTACAAACGACGAATCACAGCAGCGAAAGAGAATCAACAACAACTGTACTTTTCACCTTTTCATCGGTAGTGTAATTGAATTCACGAGCGTTAACCTCGGCGCGCGATCGATATACCGGAGCTTTCATCTTCGAACACATTCCGATCGCACCTCGATCATGAGGAGAAGCAAACCCCGGCCCAAGGATGCGATAGTTCGTACTTACCAGAGGAAAAATGGAAGCCAACACAGCAGAAACACTCCCATGATGATGCCAAGCGTTCGGGCGGCCTTATGCTCCGCACGCCATCCCTTGGCAGGCCGGGTCGACGTGCCGCCTGATGTCCATTCGTCCGTCCACCGTCGATGGCCGTCGAGGTACAGTTTAATTAGATTTCCGGCACCAGGGTGCACCAAACAGCAAACAAGCACCGAAGGAATCCCAAGCGAACCCATTTTCCATTTTCCAGCATCCGGACGAGCAATGTTTGATGTTTCGATGTCCACGGTGGCATGGTTCCGGCGTACGACAGACCAGTTGTGTTGATATTGATGATGATTTGGCGAGGCAGATGACCGATTCAGGAGAAGCGAATGGGGAAGAAGAAGGAAGAAAAAAAAACACCAGGATCGAGCGTTAGCAGGCAAGCATAACTTAATCAATGCCATAGGAATAGTCCGAAAAAACCCTCGGAACCCCCGCCAAACGCGCCATCCTTTGGCCCTTGTACGGATGGATGAAAATGCAAAAGGGAACGTCTTTAAGAGTTTTACAAGTGTGCTCACTGCAGGGAGCAATGATGATTGTTGCCAATGGAATCATGAAACTTTGGAGCATCATCTTCACAAGGTAACCAACATGCTGCTAGTTGGTGCTTGAAATGGAAGAGCTGATCGGATTGAAACATTCGATCTGGGTGCTGCGGAGTGCGCCTCATACGTGTGAGTTGCGAAGAGCAAGAGTTTTCCAGTTGTTTTTTACCATTTCCTTGCCATTGCTCTGCAGGAACTTTTGCACTCTTGATAGCCAAAGTTTTAGATGCCTTCCGGTTGCCACTTCCACGCCACTGCACGGCACTGCTCTGCGCTAGCTCTCTGGCAAGGTTTCTCGTAATTCAATTAGGTTCGATGCAGCTTCACTCTCGATGCTAACGAGCAATCGGTGTGTGATAGCGAATGAAGCATATTGAAAGTTATGTCTATGAGGCTATCGGCAGGACGGCGAGTACGATGCCGATAATAAACTGCTCTTCATCCAGCTACTTAAAGAGCTTCTCCATTGGACTGCGCTATGCGATGCATCTTTAACATCGGCAACGGTAGATGCTCGATGGTTGAAGATGTGCCAAACCGGGCAAGATGTGTGTCTAACGCCTGAATAAGAAACTTTATACCCAAGGCGATCGCTAACGAAACAGACGGTAATCGATCAAAGGGGTTTATGGCTTATCTAAATATTAATGCAACCATTATTTTGGCGCTTGGCATAATCTTTCCCTCGCAAAACATACGATAAGATGGGAGTGAGCTCAAGGGTTTGTTGATTTCGAGCCGGGACATGAATTAATGAACCTTGCAAGAGCAACCTTGAACGCATAAATAATATGCTCGAGATGAATCCATCCAAATGGAGCATCTTCTTCTGAATAAAAAGCACATTATTTTTGAGTGAGTGACTCGAAACCGATTATGGCTTGCTCCGATTCCAGCTTCTCTATCTTCGTTACGAAGCACGAAAGGTCATGTTAAACAATACCTACGCTATCATCTTACGTGTTGGCCAGCGTGGCCACCAGGTTCCGCTGGGATTAAAACCAATCCCCAGGACCACCGGCAGCTTGTTTAGCTGGTACAACGAAAGAGCACGCAGAACGCGGAAACCTAGCGAGTCGCGACCATCTCGCGATAACGAAGCGGCCAGCAAAGGCCGCAACATAGGAAAACCACACCAAACAATTCAGTGGTTTGCAGCAGCTGCCAGCGCTGCTGCTGCTTGTGGTCCACGCAGCGCGCAACCACGAAAGGAAAAAAAAACATTAGGAGGAGCGACGATCTCGTTAGCATGCAGTCGGGCAAAAACGCAAGCGCCATCATTTCATTCTCCCCTGGATCCGTATGACTCGCGTCTTTAAAAGATCGGCACGCCCGACGAACGGCAACGGTAATTGTTGGAGTTTGCTTTT
The DNA here is from genome assembly GCF_943734665.1 of Anopheles aquasalis. Taxonomy (NCBI): domain Eukaryota; kingdom Metazoa; phylum Arthropoda; class Insecta; order Diptera; family Culicidae; genus Anopheles; species Anopheles aquasalis. The sequence goes on along the minus strand of NC_064877.1, from coordinate 22,549,145 downwards.
GCTCGCGCTCCACGCTGCCAATTGAAACTGAGTTGAGGGAGGCCGGCCGGTCCCCCGGCAAAGGATGGAGCACCCTGAACGATGGCCTAAATTGACATAACTAGCGCGCTTGCTCTCTTTCACTCTAGCTCTCTTCTTTACGACCACGAGCTTCATTTTGTGGACCCCTACCGTAGGTCGGCAGCGGGAGATAAATTATCGCAAAACGGAGCAAAAGATAATTTATCTTTCTTCATCGTTTACTTTTAATAATCAAACTCGAAGCATGGCCGGATCCAATGACGCTATTATCGTTGAGCAGTGGACCTTCGCCGGGGCTGTATCTGGAGCGATAATGGTGGCTAGTATTTACCAATCGATGCCTCTTCACGAGTAGCATACTGCTTGGCTATGGTTGAACAGAATGGAGTCTCTGCTGGCGCGTGGATAACATTGAATCTAGAATTCAAAGATAAAAGGAAGTGCCTATCTCTGGATGGATCATGTTTGAAGTTTCTATCCGATAAACTCCCGATTGATTTGTATATCATGTAGCCATTCTTAATTCAAGAAGTAACCAAGTCATAAGCCATTTTCTGCTCGATAGCCTGGTCCACTTGCAGCAAATTATCAACAGCTCAACGCGCTTGTAAAGCATTCCCAGGATTGCACTGTCACACCATCACGCACCGCCGGAGGTTTGACACCTAGTCCATTTGCTTTACTCTTGCTAAATTCGTTAGATTTCCCTCACGAGCAGCCAGCACGATATCACGACCATTGCAACACCTTCTAGCGCATGGTAGTATAATGGACCTCGTTAGTGCGACGTTTCTACTCGACTGTTGGGCGCGCAACGGTGGAAAACAATTGCTAGCAAGCACTGTAGCAATCACTACGAGCTACCGAGCGAACAGTGTGTCGAGCATCTACGACGATGCAATGGCGGAATGTGGAATGTTGCATTAACAGCGAGGCGCTAACGTCGATGACGACGACGACGACGACGACGACGACGACGACATCGATCGACGAACAACAGTGCTAAGCTAAGTGTCACCCTACAGCCTAATGAGTCACTTTGCTAGTGGATGCAAAGCAGAAATAGGGGATGAAGGAGTGATGTCGGTCGGTGCACTAAAAGCTACGGATGCTACAATGGAAGCGAACGGAGACAGCAAGGATTCGGTCGAAGCGTATAAGGATGTGAGTGCAGGAAAAGCTTAGCGAGCGAGGAAAGCGTGCAAGCAATAGAACAGGAAGCACTAGATGCAACAACAGACCAACAAGCGAGCAGCAAGCGAACAGCAAGCGGAATACGAAATGTGTGCGCACCGCTGGAGCAGGCAATCGGCAACTGACCTTCTGCGCAGCCGACGCTGGGGCAACGCGAATGAATCCGGCAACCGGGTGGAATGGGGCTGGCCGGCGGAACGGTTAGTCGATTGCCAGTGCCGGAGCCAGTGCCGGGACCCGGGCAACCCGGGCCGATTACAGCCGGATCGGGCGAGTGCCGTGCTGCTGCTGCTGCTGCTGGACAGGCCGTACGCCGCAGCCTACCGTACCGCTTCAGATGGTTCCAGAGGCACATGATCTTGCGAAACTTATGATGGCGACAGTGAGCTGCCCCGGAACCGTCGTCATGATGATGGCGCCCAACCATACAGCAACTAGACTGTCCGTACTGCTGTTGCTGCTGATGGTGGTGGTGGTGGTGGTGGTGCTGATGCTGATGGTGGTGATGGTGTTGCTGCTGCTGCTGCTGCTGCTGATGTTGCTGCTGCTGACAGGCACTTCCGCAACAACCACAGTCAGCACTGCAGGCCGCTGCACAACAACAACCACCACTACCAGCACCAGCACCACAGTCTGGGCCACATTCATCGTCCAGATCAGTGTCGGTGTCGTTCGCGTGCACCACATTATCATTGTTTATCACAATACAGATGGCGCCACGCCGTTGATGCTTCTGGCTCGAGTCTGGCGTCGTGTTGTGTCGCGTGTCCGCCATTTTTATTCATTTCGTTTCCGGTTCCCGGTTGGTTTCGTGGTTGCCCCAGTCACGCGCCCAAAAGGGGTGGTTGGAAGAAGGAGAATTGACGGAAAAAGAAGAAGAAAAAAATCTAACAAACACGCACGCACACCCGCACACACAACATACGTAGACGCAATCGAGGGTTTATCGAGAGGGATACAGCGAGAAAGTTAGAGACAGAGAGAGAGAGCGAAAGAGTGGAAAAGAAAGCGTCAAAAGAAATGTAATGAAAAAGAAGAAGGAGAAGGAAAACGCAGCGCTAGAGAAGAATCTGAAAACACACCAGAAAGACAGAAAACGATGGAGACGAATCGTAGATGGAGAGGATGTGAAGAGATAGCCAACCCCAAAACAGAGGTGGGTTCGACCCATTCTGTGCGGTTTATCGGGTGGTGGTTGCGCTAATGTGCGTAAAGTAGAGAGTGAAGTGTTCGTGAAAGATGCAGACGAACAATGCGTGAGGCGTATCGTTGCTTTCTTCTTCGTCGACCATTAGTCGGAAGCATATCAATCAATCATGGAAGTGATCCCAACGAAACACACGCCTAACGCTTACGAGAATTAAGCGAACCGAAATACGAAGGCTGCGGATGAAGATGAGCTCCCGGTTCTTGGCACAGATCAATCAAAAAGAAGACTCCAGTCCCAGCGCGAAGAAGAGCATGTTGTGAGGAGGTTCACTTATCGTGCTCTGAGGCAGTCCATTTGAAAAGATATACATCTACCAGCAGCAATCCTTCATTTCACTCACTTCAACACCCAAAAGAACACAAAGAGCAGAAGGAAAAGTGAAGGAAAAGCATGATTTGCATATGTTTCCAATATAGTTTTCTCTCGCACCGAACCGAACCGAAGCACTTTACACGTGTTTGCTGTTTGCTGTTGACGCCCACCGGAAGGTCGGATCCATTCCGATCCGTAGCCGATGCCATTCGGAGTGTCAGAGCAGGGAGCTTTCGTCCTACGGGTTGATAACGTCGTTGCGTGCGTGCAGATGCGCAAGATGAAAACGTTTAAAAATGTATTCCTCACCAAGCGCCTCGAAGGATGGCTGTCTCTTCCACTGTGTCTATGCTTGTGTGTGCGAATGAGTGCAGCTGTTTGCGTGCCTTTAAACAAACATTACGTAATGGCACAATATTGACTTACGCAGAGCTGCTGCGAAGAGCATGAAGGTTAAGGTGGTCTCCCTCCCAGCCACCAACCATCCCCAACCACCCTATCCGAGGCGAAGGTTGATGACGTTGACGAGGGACCGACAGCACTTAGAGACATTGAAAAGCAACATCATAAATCCATTTCGTGACGGCGCGCGTCAAAGAGTGAGCTTGTGCCCATGTGCTGCCCTCGGTGGCTAAAGAGAGGGTGTCTTATTTACAAGTGATCTCAGGTGAAAGCACACATCGCTAAGAAGCTGTCATCGCTACGGCTACGATGGATAGCTTTAATTGCGTCATTGACACCGGTTGGTGCCATTCAAGTTGAACTCCACACTCCGCCAACAACATGGAATATGGTTTGACGTTTCGACAACGTGAACGCTCAAGAAAGCGCCACGGTTCAATTGAATTAACGTAGGCTTGGGTGTTGCTGGAAGCTGTTAAGCTACCTGTCTCGCACTGCCTCCCAAGACAGGGTGATCAACGTCAATCCTACCAACCACAAGCACCGCACGGGCCAACAATTGGATGAAGCAGCGCAAAACGCTCGATATCCCATAATCCTACGGCTTAAGCCTCCACCTGACTCAATTTTAATGGCCATCTGCATGGGAGAAAAAGTTCAAACCGCTCCGTCACTATGGCTACACATCCGCCATTCGCGCGAGTCGAACAGGTAGCATAACGCTTTTCCTTCTGTTGGAGTGAAACAAAACAACAGCAGAAGCAGCAACAGCAACACCAGAGCATCATTTTCGGCCCAGAGCCAGTTCGGCGTCAATGCAAATAATGAAACGAAATCATTTCCTTCCGAGCCACCGCCAAAAAAAAAAAACAAACCTCGGAGCATAGACCGGATGGACCACCAGCAGCATCCCGGCACCCGACAACGCACACTCATTAAATGTGAGCGCGATGATTTAATCCTCCTTCATGAGGCAACTTTTTAATCAACTTTTCTACAACTTGTACTTGGACACTGCCGCGCCCGCACGCGGATGTGGATCCACCACCACCAGCGGAAGCCGGCCGGTGGACCCAACCGAAAAAACAAAACAACAAAAACCTGAAAATTTCAGGTTCCCACGAAAAGCTCACCAACGAACGCACCGGTAAGGGAAGGGGGGCGGGGTTGCATGTTGCACCTCGCCCCTCGCCACTTGGTCACTCCAATCAACGATTTATTGTCCGTCGTGGCGTATGGGAAGTAGCAAGTAAGGTACGAATGGGGGTGGAGCAGAAAATGTTGCTAAGCTTTATTAAAACCCAAAATATTTGTCCGTAAATTGCTATCCCAATTGGATGGAGGCGCCTCCTGGTGGCTGATGCGATTGATGATATTCGCTCCAACGGTGTTCGGCCTCGGCCGTTCCATTCCGGCCGTTCGTTCACTGGTGCGCCTGTGCTGGAGCAAACATTATAATGAATTGCGGTGTGGGTTGTTTGTAAAAAAAAAAACGGCGCAAAGCGGGCCCGAGCCGGTGGCGCCAGCTATCTCTGCTCAGGTGCAGACGCGTAAACATATGAAGCGTATCGGCCCGCTACGAGCCAAGACTAAACGCTGTTGCTTCGACAGTCGTGCTTATTATCTTCATTAAGGTGCCATCCCAGCCCTCGCATACGTCTCGCGCCCGAGGAATGCTTTCGCGGAAAAATCTCCAAGAACGCCACACCGCATCGGAAGCTTCGGTCGTTCGTCCTGTTCCATAGCATAGCTATGGCGTTGTGTAATTAAATTCTCCATTAGCCGCACCGGAGGGAGCGACAGTCGGTGAATCGCCCAACCTCTTATCACCGTCCGTTCGAACCGTTTTACCGTTTTCAATGGTGTTTTTCCTCCAAATAAGGACCGAAGTATTGTGTGGTGTGTTTCAAGGGGGCTTTTCCTTTACGCGTTCTACTTTGCTTTTGCGTTTCAATCTCACTTCTCAACGGCTTATCGAATCTGACACTTAAAGCTTTCCTAAAACGATCCTCTGGAAGACAGTCTGAAGCCAAGGCTAATGCCAAGATCTATAGAAAGCGGTGGAAATGGACCGATGTCAACAATGGCTTTCACTGGGAAGACTGCGCGGAAAATAATAAATCGACCAACACATACCAACACACACGCAGGGATGGGAAAATAAAAGACACACTTAAACACTCTAGGGGATGAAGGCCGTACTTTCCTATGTATTTTTTTTTTGTGCGACAGTATGGGCATAAGGGAATGGGAGTGAGAACACGATTACACTTGAGAACCTACGCTGGGACTAGGGACAACTTCAGGAAGAGGATCGTTGTTGACGGAAGCGACCGACGCCAGGACAGACTGTCACGAGATAATTGTTAGCTCTGATGCGATACCTGGCAGAGAACAGATTGTACTAATGGCATCGCGCATATTACAACGCTTCTCTAGTGCTGGCATCTCATAGAGAATTTTTTCGATTGTGAGATCGATTTGGAATGGAAATGGAGTTTAAATGCAGCAGTAATACCTTTGGAGCATCTCTTTTACATTCACACACTCACACCCACACACACACACGCACAGGCAGACACATAAACACACACTAAACCAGGGGTCTCAAACTCACATCAGCATGCGGGCCGCAGTTTAAAGTATCAACCAGTCCGCGGGACTTTTCGTCGCCGAATTTGGAGCTGCATGGCATTATTGCATTTGCTTTTGCCCTGCATAGCCCAACCAGTGCCGGTGTTAGTGGCCAGAGGGTTAAAGGTATTTCCAAAACTGGTCGCTGCGCCGGGAAAACGAAATGATGAAGCTCCCTTACCGAAACCCGTTGATGGAGGCGCCTAGTAACCGGTAAAATTGAATACTCTCAGGGGTGTTGGAGGGGAAAAATGTTTCTTCATTCCATTTTTTCGAACACCACTGTCATTAAAGATATATCACCAATCTTCAATTACAAAATATGCATAAAATAAAATTAAATAAAACATAAAATTCATTATCTATCATAGCACACATATACACCATGGACGTGGCCGCGGTCTGGCAAAATAATTTAGCGGGCCCGCTAGCCGTAAGTTTGAAACACCTACACTAAACCATGGAACGCAGGGAACACCGATTGGATTGTGATCGAATACGACGAAAGCCGGGAGTAGGGGGAATGTCAATGATTTTTTGTTTTATGTCGTTGACACACGGAGAATGAGATGAAAGGGCAGTCAACGGGGGGACACAATAATGTAACACGGGGGGACACAACAATAACAATGGGTGTTTGCTAATCTATCCTCAGAACCGACAGAACGCGATCAAATGGCATCAGAGACGAACGATCGCTTCAAAATGGAGTGTCAAATTCGTGGTGTACTGTTGCACCTTCGGTTCGAGTCTGTCGACCGGCACCATTCACCATTTTCAATTGACAAAGATTGACGAGAAAGATGATGTAAAGCAGTGGTCTCAAACTCGCGGCCCGCGGGCCGCATGTGTCCCGCCAAACTATTTTGTGC
>NC_064877.1:22535000-22540000 GCF_943734665.1 Anopheles aquasalis | reverse complement strand
AGATAGCACCATTTCCACATGATTCTGACATTCCTGTACACAACTTTGAACCCTGAACTAAATTTAATCAAATCAACATTACTAAACGATTCTTCTCGCATACTTACTCACTCTCTTACTACTCTACAGACAAAATCAAGAGGTTTTGTGCATAGGAATCTGATTTAAACTTCCTTTTAATTCATTATAGATGCATAATAAAAACAAAAAAGGCACTATCAAGGATATGTAATCCGATTGCAGTCAGGAATGCTAATGGATCAGCAAATCGATAACAATGCTCGAGTAGGAGACTGTGTTCTCCAACATAAAATATAGAGCTTACATGACTTTCATCTCATATGCCTCCCATGCACGATAACTCTTCAGTCAGCTTATCAACCCATTCACCCTTGATGTCTATCATTAAACAGAACGAAGACAAGGATCATCAGCATCAGTGATTTTGCCGGGACGTAAAATATGATTAAGCCCAGCCCAGCAGCGCAACCACTAACCCCAGGATACCTTCCCCGAAACATACGATGCAGGATTCTCAAACGGAAGAGTCATTCCAATGCTCAACAGCATGATCCCATTATATCTGAAGGTAAAACACACATTCCATTGGATTGTCAGGCAAGAGAAAGCACAATACAGGTCGTTTGGTACGTTCAATACCGCCACCAACCAAACAACCATCCATCGATCAACCTCATTCTCTGGCCCCACCAGCACCGTTTAAATCGTTCGTTCGTTCGATCGAAGAGCTTATCGAATTCCCATGAAACATCATAAAACTTTCAACAGCAACGCCTACCGGGGACCATGGCGCCGGATATGCGTTGCGTTTATTGCCCGGAGCAGTGCTATTACTAAGATTACCCCCTTATTCAATGGAAGAAATCTGATCTGTTGCACCCTGCCGCACCGGTAGCGGTACCACCGACGGAAGCAGCTACGCTTTACGACCCAAATCTGGTCTTCTGTGTCTTATCGCGCGCGCAGTTCCAGCTACGTAGCAACTGAACACGCACCGCCAGCGCCAGTGGAGACGGCAAAAGGCAGATTGTTAATCTTTAATAACGATTATTATCCGCAGAGGGAATTATCATTTCCCCGCAGTTCCCTAGCTCCTGCTCGGCCACGTTGCTGTTGCTGCTCAATGACCATGACCAATGGCGAAGGGTCGCCGTCGATGGACTCGGGTAGGGTGCTATTAGAGCATTAGTCTTATCTCACCGCTTAGACCCACACTAATGGCTCGAAACATATTTGCCACTGAGGGTGAGAATGTGGCAAACACCCTTTGCGAAGCATTTCTTGGATTTACTTTCTCTTTGCACAATGTTTGCTTTCCTTGTTCGTTGACAATTTGCGAAGCCCAAGGAACCGGTCGTTAAATTTGAAACATTAACCAAGAACAGTGACTCAGGAGGGTTATGTAGTGATATGTAGCCAGTCTATAAGTTCATGGAATTAATTTAATTGTAATTTTGGTTTTGAATTGAACCAGCCAGCTCATGAATATTAAAAACTCAAACTCATCAAAGCGCCGATCGCGGTGCGACTGCTGCTTCCGTGACGTGCGACGTAAATTACTTCGCCGTCAATATCAATATCCTGCCTTCCTGTCACTCTTGTGGTTCTCCATGCTCGTGAAGTTCCCTTTAGCAGATATACAATTTCGTGGCCCATAAATTACGCACCGCACATCGTTTCCATCAAATTCCATTCAATCAGCTTTCTCATGCCAGGCTGGCAGTTGGCACAGATTCATCTTTCACTGCTCTCTCTCTCTCTCTTCCTATATCAATTTTCCTACTTCTCTCTTTTTTTCTTTCTCTCTCTCTCTCTCTCTCTCTCTCTCTCTCTCTATCTCTCTCTCTCTCTCTCGTTCGCTTTCCATAAGGAAAACTGTTCCCAAGCAGTCTAGCAGAGGAACGATGGAACGGTGAAGCGTGACGAAGGGAGTAATTTAAATTTTATCAACCTTCACAGAGAGAGAGAGAAAGAAAGAGAGAGAGAGAGAGAGAGAGAGAGAAAGAGAGAGAGAGCACGCGCGAGTGATCGTGCTCCGCGGTGAACCTCCATGGCTCGGCCGAAGGATCGAAGGGTAACCGAAGCAGCACCAGCAGGCAACAATTGTCGTACGTGATTCTTGTTTATGGCTTCTCATTTATTTCCTTCCGATTCCATTCCCCTCTGCCCCTTACACCAACCATCGACGGCCAAGGGACGAGAACGAACATCCATTTTTTTCCCTTCAATGCCCAATGCGCCCTTTGCACAGGTCCAAGTGTCCGCTCGGGATAACCGATGTCACTAGTCGCAAGCAGTGCTGGCTGCAGTGAAATATCGTTCTGCGAAATCACACAGGATAGCACACAGATTTCAGCATCGGTGCGTGAGTTCACGGAGCGCCATTGACACTAGGGCGCTAGTGGATTGTGTTTCATTGTGTGCGCACACAGCATCTGGTACCAATCCACGAAGTGTTAAAGTCATGTGCCAGTACTGCCCGGCTATGTACCGACTACGTCGCTGCTTATCAGAGTGTGTGCTTGGCACACACACTAACAAACAATCATACAGCGTGATGACATCATACAACGACGCGGTGTAACAACTGCGGTAAGCAGTGTACGCGGTTTGGAATCGATTCGAAGCCACTTTATGTTGAAAATATGTTTTCGTCTCCCCGAAAGGCCACCGATCAGCGACAACCACCGATTGCCAGGCCACCATTTCCATTTGCTCCTTTAGTGCTTTACTGACGAACCGGTCTCTCGGTCTCGGTCTCGGTCTTGGCCTGAATCAAAATACGCTTAACCGCGGCGTTAACCCCGCCGCCGAAAAAGGCGAAAGTCGCCATAAATATCTACCAACCCTTCCCACCAACCTCCGCCACCGCTCGGCCGCTACCGTGCCGTGACAGCAGTCACCCCAAAATGTCAGTGGAGGCTTTCGGTTATTTACGGAGCCCCGAGCCAAATCAAGTGGTAATATACTGCAAATGCTGGCCGAAACAGTCCAATAAAATGGAACCCAGCAACAGCAGCAGCAGCAGCAGCAGAAGACGAAGACGAAGACGAGGAAAAAAGTGTTTCCCATAAATCAACGATACGAACTCCTGCCCACCCCTGACACACCAGTGTTGTCCCGTGTTGTTCGAGGACGCGAAGCACGGTCACAGGCACACAATCTCTCTCTTTAACTGGCCTCGGTCTCCGGAGAAGCTAAAAATATCGTCGCACATTAGCTGCTACAAAATCGCGTTCCATCCATTTCGAGCGTTCGGTTCGGTTAAGAATCGCGTGCCTGAGTTAAGTTGCTGCTCCTGCTGATGGTGGTGCTGTGGCTGCATTGTTTTCGTGTTTCTTACGCGCACCACCCACTGGAATAGGATTGGTTTCGATCGCTACCTTTTGATTGCTGGCGCCTAGGAAGGGGAGGAGGAGAAGTTGGGAAGGAGTTTTGTTCCCCGATCATCGACTTCAACATTACGTCGATTTCGTTCCAAGGTAAGGCACCCCCAGGGGGTGTCGATGGGGCACCCAAACAGGAAACTGGCCCACCCGAAACACTGAAATGCGCCACTATTCCAGGTACGCTACCTTTCGTCGAAAGGAAATCAAATAAACGATAGAAAACGTTGGGCTGGCATGCAATGCTGCCCACGTTTTTGGCCTGTGGCGATGGCTATTTGAGGCTCTCTTCCTCTCTCTCTCTCTGCCTTTTTCTTTGATGACATTGACACTGTACGCTAAACAAACGGTGAAAGAAAGAGAGGTGATGAGGAGAGGGTGAGTATCCGGTCTGAAACGGGTAAAGAGTGCTGGGACCACAGGGGGTCAGTGCGTGCGTTGGAAAAACGGATCCGCCAGCAAATGAATGTCCAAATTCGGAGGTCAACTGACTGCCCTTCGCTCGTGTTATCGATCTCACCATCGAGCGATGGAGGCGCCCAACTCCACTCATTCAAATCTGTCGTCGCGTTCTATTTCGGGAGTCGCTGATTGCGTGACCTACCACTGATACCCTGATACTGTGCCCCCCCTCTGGCAAAACTGAGTTCGTACTAGGGTTAATAGATAAAGGAAATCGTTCACTCGAAGCGGTTTGGTGGATTTAGATTTGTAATTTGTCGCCATCCATCATGGGGGCGTTAGTAGAGTGCTTGAGGGCCAGGACCTGATGATTGCCTGATATCGCCCACAGGATCTCGAATACGCACGATACGTATTGGACCAGGCAACATAACACTTTTAGCAACACAAAAATTCATTTGCCTCCGGCAGACTGTGCTATTCGATTACTTTAAATGCTTTACACCACAATTCTCACTACTCGCCTAGACCTCAGCGGCATGGCGAGCTCTCGTTACCCGAGCAAAATAACGCCCGAAGAACAGATAACAAACTGTTTAATTTAATTATCCGATACGAGAAACACCCCATCCCAACGCGGCGCCCTACTTCGCCTTTTCTTTCTTACATAGACTGTGCTGTTCCCTGGGAAGAGTGCAGATAAAATTAATTTTATCATTTTTCCGTTTCATTTCCTCCCATTCCATGGAGCGAATGAGTTGAAGAATCGAAGCCCAAGGAGTGATGTTTCAATACCCAATTACCAAACTCAGCCTGCAACGTCATATCTGGCGACCATATTGAACTCATTACTTATGATACTAATACTTGGCAGTCTCATTAGCGGCAGGAAAGGATTCGATTCCAATATTAGTTTCATCAAGGCGGTGGAGGATCCATATTTTCAACAACCATCTTCATTTGCAGCTGTGGTGGTGATAATCTTTTAACGATAGAAGAACTGTCGCAGTTGTAGTAACCGATACCGAACAACGGAAAACCCTGTCCCCACAACCAACAGCAGCAACTCGATGCAAATGGACAGCGGAGCGTAGCTGTCTATTTTCCGTCCACCGATCCACCACTGCTACCCACCGACCGTTTAGCCCATTTAAAGGTCCATTAATTTGTCCACACCTTACACCGCAAAAC
>NC_064877.1:22515000-22527500 GCF_943734665.1 Anopheles aquasalis | reverse complement strand
CCCAGGCTTCACTGCACCGCCGGTCGGTCGGTCGGTTGGCCGGTTGGAACATAAATTGTACCCTGGAGGGTGCACACAACATGTGAACGCACACCAGCCCGCCACCGTAATCACACCGCGATGATGTCTATGATTCGACGGCGATTAACTGCAACACTCGCTCGTGTGTATGTGTGTGTTTGGGTCTACTTTTTTCATCGTCATTTATGTACGTGCGCATAAATCACAATGCTGTGTGTGCGAGTATGTGTGTTTGTAAAGCTTTGGTCGGATTGTGCGGTAGCGTCACACTAAGACGCTTTATCACCGTATTATGGGCCGCAAATGGAATCAATTTAAGCTGTCGTGTCGTTGTCCAGCAAATTATGCGCCACCCATTGGTGGTCATTATCGCTCGTTGATGCTGTGTTGCTACAATTAATGGCAACACTTGGCCCGAACACTGGTGCCCGAGTCGTGGTATACATCATCACCAAGCTTGGACGATGTTGCGAACCCTCTTTCTAACTGACGATAGTTTATGGTGAATTTTAAACATTTAATATTAGTGGGCATTACAAATATTCATAATATGTTTGCCGAAACTGATGATGGAGGCGCCAGGTAACCTGTACTTTCAGGGGTTTGTAATTTCAATTTAAATGATTAAATAACACAGGGACCTTTAATTTTTTTACGTTATGAATGTTTAAATATTGTTCTAAAGTTCTTTAGATATTCAGTAAAATAAAAATATTAAAATATGTCAATTACTTTCAATTTACTTTTTTTTTAATCTGTCTAATCAGGAAATTAGTGATCTAATGTTTTACAAGTGACCAATACTTTAGTATTCCATTAAAATTAAATCAGCCACCTGTTATCGAACCACTAATTGAAATACGAAATATTAGCTTCCTCATGGGGTCTTATTCAATGAAAAGACTGTATGAAACAATAAACGGTATGTGGATGGACGGTATGTGGATACATGATATTGTCTACACCAACCGCTCCTTTACTATTTCTGAACCTAGCAATCACAGTTTGAGAAACGCTATCTTCCCAACATCTCACGACCATCAATATTGAACGAATGCCCTGACTGAAGGACTTTGCCTCGGTTGTTTAATTACATCCTTTCTCTGTAATTAATCTAAAAAAAAGCGATAGGAGAAAAAAATGGAGAAACACACAAACCATCAACGCAAACACACATACACCCACAAACACGCATCACAAATGTGTACACAGCACTCGAAAAGTTCCGATTTCATGGATTATCTTTGCCGTCCGGTGGTAAATCGTAGACTTACTGCCTCGACCTCGGACCTGGTGGACCGTACGGAGAAGGACGGGCGTGTGAAAAGTCAAGCATTTCAAACAACCGACCAAAGCCGAGCGTACACACAGAGCGGACATACGATCCGATCTGTTTGGATAGGATCTGTTGAACCTCGCGCTGGCGCAGAGGCTCTCCCGCGTTCTTATCTGCCTTCGCCTTCCGAAACATCTTCTCCGTTCATTATTTGCTGATGTTTCACCATCAACCGGTCGGTGGAGCCCAGCCGGGAATGCTGCTAGCGGCGACGGCGACGACGACATCGACCGTTGCCCGACACAGCTTGGCTGGCTGGTGACTATGAGGAGGGATCGTGGTAGATTTATTTGCCCGCCGGGTGAATAGCACGGACCTCGTCATGGGTGGTAGCATATGGGGCGATGGTTGGTTTCGAGGAGCATCATTTACACACCTAAGTAGATTCACGTTCCGAGCGCGATTGCCCAGTGCCTATGCAGAAGAGCACGCAAGTGGCATCGCCACAAGATGGTCGGTTGAGAGCGTGACCCAGGGAGTGAGTGAGATTGGATACTTGACGGCCTAGTCGAACGCTGGTCCAGACCTGGACGCTTGCATCACAGCCGGTGGTGATGTGATGGCAAATGATTCCCCGCAAGGCATTGCTGACTCGCCTACGAATGGTATGATTTCACTCGAGGCACAAATTAATCATTGAACTGTCTTCCCCTCAACCGTACCAACCGTGTGAAGGCAGAAAGGCCACATTTTCCGCTCACCTTCATGCCGCCTGCCAGTTGCCAGATGCTTGACTGCCGTGGACCGTGGAACCACCTCATGGCCAGAACGATAAGCCACGCATTCAAATGAGATCTCGCCTGCATCGTATAGTGGATATCTTCCGACGGTGCTTCGGAACGGATCGATCGATCCCCCTGGTGTCTCAGCTGACGTCTTTGGTGGAACGGGGATAGGAATCTCGGCAAAATTGCCACGCCACGACGGCTGGCAAGCTTTCTCCGTGATCAATCGGAAGGAAATATGAGCGATAAATGAAACCGGAGACTAATGTCGTTGCCGAAGCCAGCTCGATACATAAATGGATAAAGAGCTTAAAGGCACAAAGGCAAACTTGGTTCCTCATGGTGTCTTGTGCTGCGCTCGGTTTGGCCACCACCTATCGAGTACCCGCTTTTAAAGAGTTTTTGATGCGGCATCCGAGATGGGATTAAAGGTGATTATTTTTAGATTGAATGTGATATAAGTAATCAGTCTTTGAGCTGCGCTATTTGAAGGGTGTTTCTAAACACACGGAAAATGTTCATATCGTAAAGAAACGATCATACATAAAACATATTTTTGTGTGCAGAGACTTTTGTAACAAAGAAAGGAAAATAACAGAATATAAATCAATTTTCTACAGTGAATTACACGAATCAAAACTTTAACCACACAAAACAAAAACTTTTGTTAGTGGCAATTGTAGCAAAAGGGGTATAAAAATATAGTGCATTGCTGAAAACGGTATAATTCAACATTTTAAATGTTGTTATACTGAAATCATTCCCTCCATCAAGACGTCGTTATGTAACTTCGACGGAAGTGAGCTTTAAGCCGCCAAGTTAAGGCACTAGGTGTACAGTCCCCTTCGCATCTCTTCAATCAATATGCTATCATAACACTCACTGATCTCAAATCATTCCCAATCGACCGAGCAGCTTATTCGTTATCATACAAATTGCCCCCATTCCGCACAGCCAGGTGCGTGGCACCAGCTAGTATCGTAGTGTCAAACTTCGTTACAATTAATTAAGGGATTATTCCTACTTAGCCCTCGCACGCCCTTCACTCGAAAGCCCTTAGCCGTGTGCCATCGAGGCAGGCGAAAGAAGCGAAAGGCAATCTCACACCCTCTCGCACTGGCCCGGGCCGGTGTAATGAAATCTATTCCGTTTCCATCACCACCAAACAACCCCTGACTGGGTTTTTCGATCACGATCTCGCGAAGCCGCCGTGGTGGCTTCCCTTTCGGAGCTCCCTCGGCTAGCGACGCACGCACCAGTCCGAAAAGCCCGAAAGTGCCCAAGAATCCAATCAACAGTCGAAAGCAGTTCGATTTCACGGCACTCCGGAATTGAGTTATCTGTCGCTTTACGTACCTCATTCCCCTTCCCTCCCTGAATACGAACCGACCCAAGGTCTGCCAGTAAAACCTGGCCCAGTAGTACGAACGAAACTGCGAACTTTTGCTGCCACTTCGAGTTCGCCTTCCGATACTTAATCAAACTTTGGCCTTGGCGCCGGCGGTGGTGGTGTTGGGTGAGCCGTTTGACCATTTTTCGCACGAACTCGAGGGCCACACGCAACGTACGCGGGCATGCACGGAATCCGCAAACACCGTGCCACCGACTCGGATCGATGAAACGATTACTGGAGAACGGTAGGGCGCAAGTTCTCGCCGTCTGCCAGGCGTTTGTACGAAAAATCAAAGAATAAAAAAAGCCGGCCTCACGAGACCATCGTAATGACGGCGTTGTCCACGGTAATAGGGGAACACACCGGCTCCCAGTATGGTCACGGTTAGTTCGACACACAATTGGTGACTTCCCGGAAGACATGATACTTCACAGATTCCCACTGGGACTTCAATCGATTACACATTGGCTACACACACAGGCCAACCAATGGTCAATCACACGAATGGTTCAAAGAACTGAAGTCCCATTGGGAATCGAACCATCCACTTGTTGTCATAACAAGCCATTGACCAGAAACGTCAATTATCGTTTAAGTTTCCGTTTAAGGATAGCGAAGTAACCAACCATTAGATTCGATCATTAACCACTAAACGTTGAACCAAAACCACAGCCCACCAATGGGCTGGTGAGCCTGAAGGTGGAGCTTGTGGTGAAAGATGAATATACGATTTCAGCATTCAATTACGCCACCACACCACCGCACGCCTTTTCGCATCGTGGGCAGTCCCACGCTTGAGTTACATCCGGCGGAACGGCTTAAAGACACGCAGAACGCGTTCGAGTTCGAGCAACAGGCCAAAAGACAAGCGTCTGCTCATCAGCGTTGTTTGTGGCACCACCTTACTGATGCTTTGAAAGACAGCATTAACCACCAACCTCTCCCGTGATCTTCTGTTTTCACGGAGGCAATATAGCATCCCGTAATGGCATCCATTCCCGTTCTATCTGGTCGGTTCCGCTTACCGTCGTCATATGCTAAAGTGGAAAGGGATGTACCGGTCCGTCATCGAACCCCGCTCTCGCCACCATCCTTCCCTTTCCTCATTTGCCAGAAGCTCTTTGACCATTAAAACCATGAACGAGCGGATTCTTCGCTTCGAAGAAGAACGAAACCACACCAGACACCGAGACAGCGCAGCGCAGCGACTGGCGAGAACGAAGAAAAATGAGCTTGCCAGAACCAGCAACCGCTAGGATGTCGGTTCTGTCGGTTCACCACGCCGAAAAGGTGACAACGAACCGAACCGGACGGTAGCCAGACAGGAAGTAATTAGTGTTTCGTGAATTCCGCTGCTACGCCAGATTTCGTAGCAAAACTTTTAGACATCAACCGAGCGGAACGCTACGCCGCTGGTCGGTGGAAGGTGTTAAGATGGTGCAAGATTGATTTCTTATCCACTTTCCGGGGGGGACCGGGTGATGGTGGCCATCGGCTGACTGCTAATGAATGCTTTCATCGAAATGGACGCGAAGCGGACGTGTGTGCGCAACTGATATGGCAAGAGATGCGGTGTCCGGTGTTGCCGTTTGCCATTCGGACACCATTCTTCGTTTAGGATACAGAATTTAATTAAACTAAAAACATCTGGCCCAAGTCCGTACGAGGCGGGAGGTGCCGGTTAAATGCATTTCGGACAGGCGATGTATCCGCCAATCCAGCGTCCTGCTGCACTTCACTTCCGTTTCCATCGCCGATACTCGAACGCAATATACTAATTGAATCGAGAAAACGCTGAACACTGAGCGACTGCATTATTGATGGTGTTGCTGCTGGCTCGATGTACCACCACACCGAGCCAATAGGAAAGCCCTACCTGCCTGGGTGAATCTAATGATTTTTGCATCGATTTTCCTCCAGCAACACAACCCACAACCATGGCGCTGGAACAAAGTGTTGGAACCGCAACGAGAAAATTCTGAATATTTAATTTACTTCGAACCATTCACGCCACCGCTAAGAGTGGAGGTGAGAGATTGACTTCCGCCGGTTCCAACCGCCACAAACCGCGAGCTACTCCGTAGTGAATTTATAAGAGAAAAAAAATCGGGAAAATCCTCACCGTTAGAGAGATATTAATTTATTTACTAGCAATGTGCGGGATGGCGGTTAGCTTATTATACCTAAATTGAACACAAGTTCACTCGCAATCGCAATGCTCATGATGCTAAACGTAAACACAACATTCGAATCAAGAATCCGGAGATACTTTGGCATTCGCCATTCGCTTCATCTCACTCCACGGAATACCGAGAAATTGGAAGCATCACAGCTGAATGTGGCGCGGAAAGGGGCCTCTAACTTTTCTCATCAATCAAAGCCCGATTCTCGGTTCGTTTGGCAATGGCACCGACGCCGCCATCACCACCATCGCCGCCACCAATCACCATCATGCGGTAAATGCTTGCGAAAGCCACCGAGGAACAGAATCGAAGGTGACATAAATTTGTGCGATTTCCCGGGCCCCGTGGTGTCGATATCCATAAATCAGCATGTGCCACTTCCATTGGGGCACACTGTCTGTCTGTCTGTGCGTCCTGGCAGGTAAGTTGGTAAGCAGACGTCCTCTCCGCTTGGCCTGGCCGGTAACAGCGCATATGGCAGCGCCGACTGGTTCGGGCTGATCGATGTGTCTTCCCTTTGGGGCTCACCGTTTGACCGAACCGGATTAAACCGGACCGGAGCGTGTGTCAGTTGGCTGTCAAACGGTATTTGTTCACCCGAAGGGGCCAGGGCTTTTTCAATACCGACCGGAAGTGAACGGGCTCTCGCCGTGGTCGACCGGTCCCTCCGGCCAAATATCAATTAACTCCCCACCGGTCGCCATTACGCAATCACGGTGCCTGTCAATCAGCGAGAAGCGAAGCGTTCGGTGCAGTGCCGCGACGAAGCCTAACCGATTTTGCTTGGCAGCTACCGGAAGGCAACTTCATTATTTCAACGTTATGAACGGCTGCCGAGGCTGTGCCTTGCGAGAATCCTTTACGTTGATGGTTAATGGTTTGGTTCGGTCCGATGGAGTGCAAATGACAAGGAAAGCGCCCGGCAACCAGCGCCTACACCGGCCATCAAGATAGTTGAAGGCAGGAAGCGATCACGGATAAGCGACGACCCGATTCTCATCATCAGCTTCAACATTTTCTTGACAGATTTCCCACCAGCAGATTTCCCCCACCACACCAACTTTTCACTTGACGAGAACTGCACTAAAGATGAAACGATGATTCGCCAGCAACCTTTGCACCCACCTCGCGGCCGCACCAACTTTCCGATTTTCCGTAAAACTTTTCCAATATATTGATCGCGCAAGCAAGCGAGCCAACTGCCATGGGAGGGGGGGAGAGTGCGATTTGCTGTAGGGCATCCACGCCTCGTAAACTTCCTTTCCCCCTTTCCCCCCGTGGGATATGCGCATATCGATGATCACATGAAGGGACCCTGGGATGAAGAATCGATTCTGTGCTGAGGGAAAATGTTCTGTTCCTACTTTTCCGACGGTTCGATGGATGGTAGTGGAATCTCAATGAATGCAAATGATTGCTTCAAACAAAATATGCTATCCCCGCCCATTCTACGTTCTACGAAACACAAACACACACATACCACGGCATCGTAAACGGTCGTCCGGAAGTAGAGAGAGAACTTTGTCCCTCGATAACGCTTGTTACTCTTCCTCGCCGGGCACCGGTCCTCCGGTCGACTTGGAACATTTTGTTTAGCCGACAAATCCTACAAACCAGACCAGAGCAGGCCAGCTTTGATTGGTCGACGCCGTGCACGCCCCGGCTTGTCCACCGAAAGTGCTGTAAGCTCGACTTTACATAAAAGAATGTTGCAGCGGCTTGCGGAAGGAACATTATCATAATCTGTCATTGCTTTCTCTCTTCCTTTTTCCCTCTCTTTCTTTTTCTCTTCCTCCGCTTCCTTCTCTCCCTTGCCTTCACCTGCTCAATCCAACAGTCGACTCTCGTTAAACGTTTCTGCGCTCGAGTTTCACGAGAAGCCACTCGACAATTTTTGAACTCCGGGCAACATTAGCTGAGTCAAGGACGAATGCATAATCATCCAGCGGCGGGAAGGGAGGGATCGTGCGCGCGGTTTTATCAGGCAAATTCCCCAAAACTTTCGATATCAATTACGGTGGGAGCAAAAAAAAAAGAAACTCCGAATAATGCCGATGGTGCCGTTCGTGGTGTGGTGTAAAAATGAAGGAAGCGAAAGCGGAACGGTGGGGGAAAAAGTTCGTCAAAACATTCACTCCGATTGCGCCTATCAGCGAACCAGCCCAGCCTTCCTTCCTCCTCGCTCTCTGCGCACCCAAGTAAAATAAGAAACACAAAGTCACCATTAGACATTCGAGAACACTTGGGAGATTGTTTTCGTTAAAAGTTATCCCCGAAAGTACCACCGCCAAGTGTGGGCGGTGCGCGAGCGGTGGAATCCTGCGGCGCAGCAAGGTTGTACGGCATTAACTGTTTTAAAAAGTGCGTATTATGATTACACTGCTCATCGTTCCGCATTCCACTTTGCGTCTGCCGTGTCGCGTGCGTTCCGGAGAAACGATAATTGAACGAGTCTGGCGTGAATCCAATTTGTGATGCTTTCCCGTCCAGCCGCGCATTGATGAGGGTGGTTTGTTAGGATGGAGCTTTTTTTCTCTCAAATTTTGCAACTTTTTTTAAAGCGATTGTATAGCGAGGCTGAGGTGTGACTTTGCGAAAAATATTAGATATTTAGTGTCGTCGTCAAATTTTGTAACAAACTGGAGTTCTTCAACCAGCAATATACGGATATCCATTAGCAGAACGGATTATGGTGCCACGATATTCATGTTGCCAACATGTTCGACAACATAACCAAAATTAGCGACGCAGTCACGACTTCGACTGAGATTAACATACAAGTAAAAAAAAGGAACTCATGTATGATAATAAAATTATTGCAGCATTTTATATTTGTTATAAAATACTCAAACTGATGGAGATCACAGGATAAATGATAAAGAAGCTTTGTTGTGGTGACTGTTATCAAACGATAGTTTCCAATTATGACGACTAGTACAAGTAGACCGATGCTCAAGGCACCAAGCATACACGAGTTGCTCACCCCGAAACTGAACGCCCTCTGTGACTTACCGTAATTTCCTATTCTTGTGCACCGAAATAATGACAAGCGCGTTGCCTAGCACGGCACCGATAATGATGGAACCGAAAATCAAGCACTGCACCGCCGTGATGATGATTGATGATGCATTTTCAGCGTGAGCATGAGGTTTCGCGATGGTTGACGCGGTGGGTTCGTCGTGGGTTCCATTGCCGAGCACCGGTACGCTGCCCGTTCCCGGTAGCTCCGTCGTTCCGTTCCAGTAGTCTTCCGGTCGGAACCAACCGGATGTGGTCACCATGGCCGTGCTCAGTGTCGCCGGTGACGTAACCAGGGCGGCCATCGTGCTTACCAGCGTACCATTCACCATCGCCTCAGCTCGGTTGGTAAACATTTTTGGGGACAACAATTAGAACGGTGGCCACTTAGTTGGGTGCGTGATGAGGGCCAACGGCAACTGCTACAACAAGCACACCCTGCGCCGGAAGCGAGTCCGTAATGGTCGCCGGATTCGAGTATTCCTCCCGCAACACCCGGCACCAGTTCGGGCGTAGTTCAGCCCTGTCACCCCTGTCAGCGATCATTGCAACCGTGCGTGATCGCAATTGGGGCGCGGTGGTTGAAAGGACATTCTCTGGCAACTGCACAGGACAACAGCCAAGCACACCAACCCACGGTTGATTGTCGACTTCCGGAGCACACAGAGCTTCACGTGGCACTCCCGCCGTTGCTGGCCATTAATGGTGTCAACAGAAACACTATACAAACACACACATACGCATGCACGCACACTCGCACCCGTTACGCTTTCACACTCACTTCCGCTTCACGGCCGATGCCCTCAGGAGTGGTTTAGTGAGGTCGTTTATTGTTCGAATTTAATTAACGGGAGCCAACCAACTCGTCTGACCGCCGCCCAGTTGGTCAGGATTAATGCGATACGAGCCAGTGATCACGATGCGCATTGCCAAAGAGCAATGGCCAACGATGGCAGTAGCCAGCAAGCGTATTGCGTCGCAGCCATTAATGGTCACCGGATGGTCAGTTCACGCACGCACATACATACACGATCTGCACTACACACATACATGGAATGGAAAGAATATAAACAAACATTAGTCGATCAAGCGAAAGAGAAAGAGAGTGAGGCCGCAATCACACTCGCTCGACGTAGTATTTTATGGATTGCATGTCAACCGGTCCGCGGTCCGTGGTCCGGCAGCCCTCCATTTGCGGACGATTAATTTGTCGATTTTCTGGCCACAAAAACCGCCTCCTGGCCTTTCCTCTTTCCTTCCAAACCCTGGATGACATAAACGGGAGCGTAATCACTTGGCGGACATGTGTCAAAGCGACGGAAAGTGTCGTCATGGCCTGGCCATGGCCAGCTGAGGTCATCCCCGTCATCCGTTTGTTGCGTGAAACCGCGCAATACCAGCTCACCATCAGCAAAGCCCTGGTTGAGCCTTTTTTTTTCGGCGTGGATCAATTTTTGCGTAGCACACTTTTTTGTCGATACCAGCGGTCACGCACAAGGGGTCCACGAGGGAACGATGCAAAGGTTCATGTTTCATGTAGTGAAGGCCCCAGAGGCAGCCGATCTGAAGTACAAATAAGTGAAGTGCGCTCTCCGCTTCGCAATTCCCCGACAGCACCATGGCTGACTTTTGATGTTTCGCGCTTCATCGGGCTGCGGCGAATGAAATATTACCATCCACCACGGAAGCCACAGGATCAAATCCCGGACCCTCCCCCCACGAAACACACAACAACTCGGTGCGGCTGCGTTTAGGATAAAAAGGGCAATTTGTGGTTTTTTGAATTTACTTTTGAGATTGAAACAAAAGAACCCCGCTCTCGTGTTGGTGAGCTGGAGTCACCCAGGCTGCTGGTTGATTGAAAACGGACTGGGCTCCTGTTTCCAACGGAAGAATTTCCATCGAAAACTGGCTTGCGCGCTGAGTGACGCGTAAAATCCTTTGAACATCTATCGGCATTGTGGGTGACAGGCAGGTAGAAGCAATGGTTTTATGGAATTTGTTTCGTTTAAAGTTTACCAAAAACTGTTCCGTTGTGTCCAATTCCTATTCAGCGCAATGCAGTACTAGGAGTTAACCATTACAATTCGTGGTCTCTTGAGCGAAAAAAGTTAACAAAACCTCTACTAGGACTTTCTGCAAAGCGAACTGTGTCTGTGAATTGGAAATATTTTTGACAAATTATTCAAAGTATATTACTAAATATAGTGCTACAGAAGCGTTTGTTGAAATAGTTCTCCGAACGCAATCCTTAACACGGAAGAACTCGAATAGAAAACGCAACGTATTATGATGGTTTCGAGATTCTAATTTATAAATGATCATCACAAGTAATTTGATAGAGAATTTTTACTTGATTTCTTTGAATTTCTCTAGTTGAATAAGATTTTTGTTTAAGGTCCTTTGCATCAGTACACAGCTTTTCACGAGTATGTACTTTTGTGTTTTATCAAAGAACAAACGATTCACCATGCATCATCGATCTCTGTCATGCCTTAATAATCCATTTATTGAACCAGAGCTACGCTACTTCAACCTAATACCGACTGACGTCATCACTTGCAAACATAATTATGCAATTACAATGGCATTCCAAATCACACTCCCTATAGGAACCTCTTCCCAAACATGTGATTTGTGACTACACCTCAACCGCGCGGATGTTGATGCTGTTAATGATTCGACAAATTTAAGCCATCAATTGGATGCCATCACCATCATCCCCCTGCGGCAAACTCACTGACCCGCAGTAACACGCGCCAAGTTACAGGACAGATCAATACATTACTACCTCGCCCGATGAAATGCTGGCTAATTCGAGAGCATATCGCGATGCTACGTGCTACGTGGGCTCCGCATGTCTGTACCGGTGTGTGTTTCCGTTGCACGTGTGCTTTCCAAAGGGTAGGAAATTGCGTCTCATTTACGCGTGCCACTGGTGACACGCGGTGCTGGGTGGAAAACCCACGGCGAAGCACACGACGTTGGGTTACGGAACGTCTTCCGGAAAACCGTGGCGAACCTCGCATCAGCCCACCACCGGAGCTAAAATAGCTCAATCAATATTTAACATCATTGCGAAAGCCAGCAGGCAGGCAGCAGACTTGCCTTTAACGATGACACCACCACCACCATCACCACCCTTTGCTAGGCTGAAGGCAGTGAATGAACTTGCTACAGGCGAGTATGCTGCTCAAACTCCCGGCTACAAACCACCGGCCTGACAGTCAGGTTGAATAATGAAAAGGTAAAAGTGGGTGAGTGAAAAGAGTCCACATGCACCACCGCAAACCACCTTCACCCCTTGAGCACACATACAGGCGCGGGGTCTGGGGCGTTAGTGTCAGTCTTCAATCACATACACACGGTGTCTGGATGAGGCAGAGTGCACGTGAGCACATTGTGACAGCGTGTGCACCGCCGATGCACTGCCGAGGCGTAGGCTAACTAACGGGTTTACCCTTTTTCTACCTCATTTATGCAATTTCGCTCAACGAAACGAAAGCCGAGCCGATATTACCGGGGCCCGCGACCTGGCCCAACCTGGGCTGCCGCGAAAGGGTGCGAGCTATATTTGTCCTAGGTCAACGATGAACTAGGTCACCCCAAGTGTATTCCCTCTCCCTCCACCCCTTTTCTAGGGGTGCACTGCGGGGTGCTGAAGTGAACGCAAATCGCGAACTTCGTGCCTACTTGCAGCTACCATTGAAAACTAGCGCGAAAGAGAGAGAGAGAGAGAGAGAGAGAGAGAGAGAGAGAGAGGAGAACGAGGAGAAGGAAACGGAAGAAATGGAAAACCGGAAACGGAACGCGGAACGCGGAAG
>NC_064877.1:22510000-22512500 GCF_943734665.1 Anopheles aquasalis | reverse complement strand
TTGGTTTATGCGCTTCCACCGACGCTAGCCCCGGTGTCTGAAAGGAGCTTTCCACTCGAGGCGAGTCTGATGATTTTTTTCGCGACGTTCAGCACCATCTGATCCCACAGTTCTTATCATGCGCACATCGGCATGTTGACCACAGGTGGCTGATTGCGACGTTTCGATAAATCACTGCCGGCAACGTCTCGGCATCAGCACTTTGAGGAACCTTCATAGAGTGTCTCGTCTCAGAGCTACGACCGAACGGACCTGCGATTGATTCAAGAGCGCACTTCAAAACGACACATTTTTAGAGAACCCATTTTTGCGATAGCAGCTTCCCATGGATTCCGTTCCATAGTGTTTGTCCGATTATCCTTTTGGAGCCGATTGGTGAATGCATTAGCGGAAGATCCGTTTCGACAGGCGCGTGCCTAGTCGGTCGACGCAATCCAAACACAACACGGACCGGAGCTCGGATCGAATCCCGTAAATGGACCGAAAGCGGAATATACCACTTCTTCCAAAACCCATCGTGTTTTCCGCCCTGAGAGAAAAGAAGATTTGTTTGCTGATGTTCGCGGACATTTCATTTCGTTTCGAGCGCCTAAAAATAACGCAAAAATGTTCGCATAAGCACGGATCCTCGGGGTGGATTCAGGAGTAGTGTCAAGGAGGAGTGGAAAAAGAGGAGTTCGGAGTTTGGGAATTACAATAAGAATTTCGTTCACCAACGACAATGGGACGGCCCATCGGCTGAGAGGTGCTCCTATGCTGGAAGATTCCAACCATGAGATATGCTCGGTCAAGTAGGCATCGCCGTATCGGTATTTGAATTTTTCAAGAAACCGTTTGGCCCACCGCCAATGGTAGCGATTCAGCGTAAGCATTATTACCGCTGTTCGCCATCTGTTGAATATGGAATACGTTTTAGTGGTTTTTGGGGGGTGGGCGGGTGGAGAAAAGATTCCTCCTTTTCAGGATCCGTACCACCGCAAGCAACATTCCTGACGGCGGCTTGAAGCGAGACGATGAACGATCCAAGTGGAAAGAATGCCGATGAATCTGCGAAACACTTTCTTTCCTGATAAATTATAGATTAGTCGCGATTTCACAAACTCTCGGTAGAAGTTTACATCATCTGCAGCGTAATTTATATACCCGGATAGTAGTCATAGCATGAATCCATGATGAATTGTATGTATAATATTTAAAATGTTAGTTTCATCGAAATCGAAAGCAATGAAAATGGGTTAGAAGAGTGAATTTTCATTTATCTGTTACAGCAACGGCAACGGAGCTACGGAAACTCTCCATCCATTCCAACCATTTTAAATTGCATCAATCAAATGTGGAACCGGAACAGTATTTCAACCATTTATCTCCATGGCATTTGGAATGCTGCACGGCAGAAATGGGTCATTTCCGAGGGAGAAAAAAACTAACCTTCGGGCATAGCAACGCGTCGAGCTCGATACAGGAAAGAAAAATTCTGCACTGCGCCCGAGAACGGAAGTGAATCGAGTGCTGGACATCCCACACACCCGCAAAGACCGTACGATGCAAACACCCTTCAGTTGACCCATTCCAGGACAGCAGCCCCCCCGGAAGGACAAAAAGGATACGGTGAATTTCTCCGCATTCAGTAGCGCGTTCGCGTATGGAAATTCCTCGAAAAGGCTCACCGTTTAGTCCTGTAAAACCCTTATCGTTCGATAAGCTGCTTCGTTCGATAGCCAAGCACCGTTCCTACGGCACTGAAAGTCGTAAAAACAATACTATCGGGGAACGGTTTGGCTGAGGACTCTGTGAAAGCAACCCGTCATATCGCAATATACTCAAGCCGAATTGGAAGTCATTGGCGAATGGGAATGCGCGGAACCCATGCTCGAGTGGTTTCGGGCAAAGTTCCACTTTTACCCTGCTTTTTCACTTGCTCCCGAAATGGAGCGTTGTCATAACAAAGTTCAAGGGAGATTAAGAAGGAAGAGCGTTATCGTAGTAGCAGGAACCCTTCCCCCAGCTCCAGAGTTCATATCTTCTCATTTCTCAGTATTAAAATTATTGTTTCTTCAACTTTCTTTTCGCCATTTTTCTCCACCAAGCCGTACTCACTCCCGAGCGACTGAATAGCGATACCCTCCAGTCATACACACATCGTTCTGCGCGGTGGATTGTTCATGCTTCGCTAAGCCACCGAGGAACCCTAACTGACTTACTCTAAAGGATCCGAGTTCGAGGTAATGTCGGAACGCTCGTGTGCCAACGAATCTCGTGATGGACTCGAACTTTGGCAAAGTTCAGACTTCACGGAGCCTACGCAAAAGCTGTCAGCTCCTCTCCGCAATCCCCGAATCCCCCAAAAGCTAACGGCATCACCGCGAATGCGTATGTTGACAGCGTCGCCATACATCGCCGGCATCATGCACGCCAAACAGCGCCAAGCATCATCATCGTCGTCCTCGTCGTCAACAGCAGCTCGTCAGAACAGTGTGTGAAAGAGCATTACGGATGTCGC
>NC_064877.1:22487500-22507500 GCF_943734665.1 Anopheles aquasalis | reverse complement strand
GCTAAACACAATCCCCATCACATTAGCTTCCGCGCGAACGGTTGTCGCGTGTTGGTCGCATCCCATCGCACGTCGCTCGAGCGACATTCCCGTCTCGACGACGATCATAATTTGCATAGCCGTTGGCGTGTTCTAGCGACGCTTTTCGTCATTCCCGTGTCGAGTTGGTTCGCAAGACACGAAACTCGCAATGTTTCAATGTTCATCCAAATTCGGATGAAGTTTCCCCGCGAGCGTGGTGCCACCACCGGGAAAAGACCGAAGGAAGAATTTCATCCATCTCAGCCATCCAACAGCAGACAGCTGCTTATTGAGCTTATCGATGGAAAAAGGGGTTCCGGACCACCGAAACGTACGCCTTTCACGTTGAGCACTTCAATCCCGCGCTTCTCCTGCCCACGTAATCCCGGAGGACCTGAGGGCGAACGCTCCTCGAACAGTACAAAGGCGAACGAAAGGATGTCTTCTATGACAAATGGAAACGAAAACAGGCGTTCGCCCGGAGCGCTCGTTCGACAACAATTTCGATGACGGCCCGGAGATCCACAGCACGCCCCGAGTGGAATCAATTTTGCGCGTGGCATGCTTTCCCTACGCGCTCGAGGGATCTCGTAAGCTTCGCATTTGAGAGAGAAGCTGGAAAAATCACCAGGCAGATACGCAGATTTAAGGACGTCATTCGGGTGGAAGTATCTGCCGATAACCAACCACACCATCAAGCCACACAGTACACCTCAGCTTTTGTAGCTTTCCGATGAAAGGAAATACTTTGTCAAGGCGCTGTATGGGAACTTCCGATAGACCACCAAAAACCCGGGGAGTTTCAAGACGACATTTTCCTCTTCCGACGAAGCAACAGTCGAGGAATGTAACGGAATTAGCAACAATGCCTGGTACTGGGCCTTCGAGCAGAGGAAGCGTTACTTATAAATCGTACCAAGCATCGTTCGAACAAGACATTATACATTGTAAAGCTTGTAGTAGCATCGAATACACACATAGATACACACTCCTACGATTACACAAGCTCTTGGCATAAACAACGCAAATCGTGAATCTCCTCCTGAAGCCGTAGAGCAACCGTAGCAGGCTGGGCTGCTTTCCATACCAACGCCGAAGATCATCGTTCTACATCGTGCATCCTTTTGACGAGGCGAAAGCGATTGATTGCGAAATGATTGGAATCGGCCACAGACAGACAGACACGTAGCCGATTTCGTGTGGGCTGCGAAACAAATACTTTCCTCCCACTGGATGGCACAGCGAAGCCACCTACGCACTTCAAGCGGTTCCAAGAGAGCAACAGAACAAAAAAATCCGATCATTTTACTGAGAAACTCGTGAAAGAAATTCCATTTTCACTCGCCAATCAACTGCTGCACAAGTTGAGCGCGATTGTCCGTGTGGTCATGATTGCGTGACAACATCATCGTTGACACCTCAAAGCTGCCCTCAAATAACCAATAATGTCGCGAGACATGATGACTTCGTTTGACCTCACTAACCCCCGAGAAAAAAAGGCGTTGGAAAGGGAAAAACTTTGCTCGAAAGTTCCCAAGAACCTCAACTCGATCGTCCGTAACGTCCAGCCAGTAAACTCACACGACATCATTATCGTGCTGGAAATGACTGTTTCAAACGGACATAACGGAGTTCAGGACAATAATCTTGTTTTAGCGGGATCGCGCGCCGTTCACTGGCCACTGGTCACTGCCAGGCTTCACGCTCTCGATGACGTTTTAACTAACTGAATCCAGTCAAGCGCAGAGAATCCATCGCATAAACAAATGCTAATGGCCATTTAGTTACGCTTTAAACACGCTTTTCCACGACTCGAACTGCCCTAACGGTGCACTCTCTGCTTCTTCCGCTTCCTTGTGCTGCTTTTTCGCGACTGATTCGCGAGAACAGAACGCACGGTGCTCCAGTTCGCCGTTGCAATCGAACCTGGTAGTGGTGGTGGTGGCTGCTGTGGCTTCACTGAACCTTTTCCAATTCTATTTACGTTTTTATTTGCCTGCCATTTCCAGGCGACCCACTTATATCCCCATCACGGGCCTTTTGCGAGCCACTAGCCACGGTTGGTAGCTGGCTGGCTGGCTCGCTGGCTGGCTGGCCGGCCGGTTCTTTCGAGCTCAAAAACAACCCCTGCCTCCGAAGGAGGAGGAAATCTTACGCTGAAAGCTTTTCTATCCAGATTTTCCCTTTTTTTAATCGAGAGACCAAAAACCACCTCTCACTATACATTGACCTTTTTTGGAGAATCGAACGACTCACTGGGACTGGGACTGTTTGGATTTTTAGCTCCTAGAAGATCTCGATCCGAGCTGCCCATGCTTGTGAAATGAGCTGAAAATGGTTCACTTTTTACGTTCCAATCTAAACACGGATTATGGTTCGTGTCGAATCGAGCGGTCGACCTGCTTCCAGGTAGAAAAACCCACAGGGAAACTTTCTTTTGATCTTGAGCTACCACGGCACCACAAACTAATCACTTAACTAAACAGTCCTCGGTATCCTGTCTCACCACCCCGCTACAGCCGACACTACCGCCATTCCAAAAAACCCTCCTCGAAGCGGCATTTCATCGTTTCGACGACAAATCTCGGATCAGGCTAATCAGGGCTGGAATCCATTAATTAGTAAACGAGAGCCAACCGTTTGGAGTATCTTATTATTCATAGCTCGCTCCTACGGGCCGCGTAAAGGGCACACGGCAGACACGATCGGCATGCTGGCGAATGAACCAACGGAACCAACCACCACCACCGCCGCCGATCCATTCGCTCGCATTAAACTTAAACGAGTGCCCGGGGTCATTTTACAGCTAAATTTTGAATGACTTGCTTACATTGTAAATTGGGCACTGTGCCAGCGTCAATCGTTGTCGTGTCTGTTGTGCCACTTTGAACACAAGAAGTGTCCTTGAGCGCGTCGCTCAAACTTTGAGCTCGAAACATTTTCCGGAATCGAGCCCGTTAATTAGGGGAACATTTTTATAACTCCTTAAGTCTCTTCCTTCCTTCCGCGCTCACTGTCTCACTCCAATCGAGTTCTGAATGCTGAGAAGGACTGTGTCAAGCACGCACTTCACGAGCTGAAGTGGTCTAACCAGCTGCTCGCCCTGTAAATGGTATGCCAAATGCAGTCCCACCGAGTGCTGACAGGTTGAATTAGTTTGAAGCACCACTTCATGCTTTAACGATCGCTGCCCAAGATAAGGCACTCGTCAGCACCCGTTCGCTGGCGACCAATTTAAGGATTTAATTTCAATTAATGCTTTCAACGGAGAGCTCACGGAAAAGGGATGGATACGATCTGTTTTGAGCTTCTAGATCGAACACAGATGGTCCACTTTTCGTCGTTGTCGTTGTCTTTATCCTCCTTATGGTTTCGCCTCAAAATCGATGGAGGCGCGTCGTAATATCGCCATTGCGCGCAGCGAATGAGGCATTAAATTCATAATCTTTCCCCCGGGTGGGCGCGCACAGCGAGCGAGTGAATCAATGATCGCATTACGAGCAGTAAAGCTCATCCCTGTACTACCATCCATTCCGTAAGCCAATGCCTGCCAACAACAGCATCGTTGGCGAACACACACGTACACACAATAAGCCAATCATAAAACTAATCGAACACCGGCAACTTCCGTTTCTCCTCTTTCTACTCCAGAAAAGCAACTCGACAACGGCCATCTTGCAGGGGATCTTAGCCAACGATGAGCTGTTCACGTCCTGTAGCGCTTGAGCTGGAGAGAAGGTACGATGGCTGCAGGATTTTCTCGCATTAAGCGCTAAGTAACCGATTCACTACGCACCAATGCCCAGCTGCATTGCTTCGCCAGGCTATGTTTCGTTCCTGCAAGAGCCTGCAAACGGTGCAACCAATGCAACCGAGCGGATCATTCGGTCTGGTTCTGGCACTGGCAGAACCATGCTGGTACCACCTTACGTAATGCCCCAAATTGCAATTTCCTGCAATCTTAGCCAACGTTTCCCTACCGCTAGTAGCCTTATCCCTGCTCCTCAATGACATAAGCACCATTCATACATTCATAGAGAGAGAGAGAGAGAGAGAGAGAGAGAGAGAGAGAGAAAGAAAACGAGAGAGAGAGAGAACGAGAGAGTGAGAGAAAATTCGACGAAGGAATCGACCAGCGGCAGTAGCAGTAGCACCAGTATAAGCATCTGCAGCACGGGCCACTGGCGCTGGCAATTGGGCTGCAACCGTGCACACGTGCTCACGGCTGGTGCATGCCCGGTGCAAAGGGCCGGCCAGCAGTATTGCAGTTTTTGCAGCTACCCCCAACGACCTCCTCCCTTGGAGGCGACGTATGTTCGTTTGGTGTATTGATTTTTGGCGTTCCCCTCCCTCCAACCAAACCACCAAACTCCAACCTACCTCCCGTCGCCCGTGATCGGTTGTGAATTAGTGCCCTGTAGCCTAGCTTCCTGCTGGTGCTACAGGCCTGCCATCGGATTGGCCTGCTCCACCGAAACTCCGGAACAAAAACCGAAACAAAACTGGGGAGGTGATGGTTTGTGGCAAGGCCTGGCAACATCATGTTTCCACTTCATCCCCGCAGTGGGAAGCGGCTGAGTGGCATCGTGGAATGTTCGCTGAACTTTCACGGTGCAGGGCGCCGGTTTCGGAATGGTGTCACGAGCGACGATTCGGCTTCGATCGATATTGGCCCATTGGCGGGCAAGGGCAAAGCCACGGAAGGGATGGCGCCCTGTGACCCCGGGCTGCCCTTGTGTCACTCCATCCATGCCCTTCTCCCTTTCCCTACCCGGTAGATGGAATGATAGTTTTAGCTTACTCCCGATGGTTTAGAGTTTGAGGAATGAAGTTTTTGGGCCGGTGGGGGTGTGGAAAACAACTATTTTGAATTAGGCATTAGGGTTGTCCGAAGTTCCAGATCACCCCCTCCTCCCGTCGGTCGGTGTGTTGCTGTGTTTCTGTGTGTGCGTGTTTGTGTGGCTAGTGAACGAACGGTTTTCGACAGTTTGAGCCATGCCAAAGTTCCTGGAAGGATTTCGGAGCCGTTGGTTAAGGAGTACAGCTTAGTCTCGACTAACCGTCAAGCGCACAGTTTCCTCCTCAGAGCCGTTGTTCTGGTACATGATGCGGGGTCCCTTGCCGATCCGTACCGACTTAAAATTTGTTCTAATACCCCGCTTCCCCTGAACGTAACATCATTTCAGCGGGGCTGAAAGCTTCATGGGCTAGAGTCCACCATTACAAACCCGCCGGCAACTAGCGGAAACAACCCAGAAGTGCTAATTGTAAACACCATAATGCCTAGATCAGCCGTATAGATGAGAGTTAAATTTAGAATTTCATTAATCGGTTCGCTCGATATCGCTCGTTTCGCTCGAAAACAACAAAATGGCAGCCACGTAATGGTAACGG
Organism: Anopheles aquasalis; assembly: GCF_943734665.1. Classification (NCBI taxonomy): domain Eukaryota; kingdom Metazoa; phylum Arthropoda; class Insecta; order Diptera; family Culicidae; genus Anopheles; species Anopheles aquasalis. The sequence continues at coordinate 22,502,085 of NC_064877.1, read as the reverse complement.
TTGGGCTACGTGTAACGAAAACAAGCTTTCCAAGGGGTTGGGGAGTAGTGGATCGCCCTCTGGAAAAACTCCCGCCCGTTTGGTCACGCCACGCAAGTGTTTGTGTTGGCTCCAGCTCGTAATCCTTTTATGGATCATCAATTTCAATAAACTCTCAAACGCCTCGTCCTCCGTGGTCAAGGAAGGAAAATTGAAGCGGTGCGTTGTTCAAGGCCCACCGTTTGCTGGTTCGGGGGTTACTAGCATCCTCGGTTGTCGTAACGGTACAATCACTCCAACGCCGGGTGATTGCGTCTGTTTTGCGCTCCCATCTGATACAGCAGGATACTTGCAGAAGCCTCCAGCAACGACCAAAGAGTAGCATCCAAAGTGCACCGAGCTCTTGCGTCGCTTTCGATGGATTGCTTTCCTCTCAGGGTCTAGCCCTGGCCTTGCCAATAACGCCTAGGATGTACATTTTCCGGCCGATAGTCGGTACCGAGCGGTTACCCCGTCGAACATGCTACAATGCCATGTGGCTAACCTCGTTTACCATACGGCCCACTCCACTCCGTCCCAACCCTCTGGTACATGGCGCGGTGCGGTTATGGTGCAATGATTGATGGTAACATCGGCACGTCGATCGGCAGCATCGGCATGACGCGATGAGTTGCGCTCTCGAAGGGTGTTCCGAGTGCCAACCACCGGCTGGAGGACCGGCCACTGGTTCAAGTGCGCAGTGAAGCGAGAATGAAGGGTGCCGTATCGCTGTTCCCCGTTGCAACCAATCATCCATCCATCCATCCAGCCAGCCAGCCATCCATCCATCCATCGATGAACTAATTAGAAAATTCTTGAAAAGCCACCAGCCAGCCAGCCAGCCAGCCATCCAACCCAGCGCTATGCTTGCGGGCTTTTGAAAAGGCAGTAGGATGATACCCTACTTGCCAAGCATTGTGGAATACTATTACCTGTTTGGAGAGCTGGCGAGAGTGGCCACTACCAAAACGGGGGTTGGGAAGGATAACGGAGGGAGAGAAGGTAACTGAATCAATGGTTTCATGGGGCTTTATGAATATGTATCTATCCTATTCCCAGACAGAGAGAAGTAATCAATTTCCTCTTTGTTTTTTGCTATTTACTCCGCACAATGCAGGCTATTGTTCTAGATTAATACAGAAAACTTAATTTGAGCACGCATTATATGAAAGGGATCAAAAGGGACACCGTTGGAGCGAGGGTCGTCCAATTAAAATTAATTTTTAATACTACAACCGCCATTACTGTTCCTGCTTAACATTGTAAGCATATTCCCGCACCAACAACGAGGCTAAAGGTCACTCGCTGATTAAGGCGAAAAAAAAACGGTTAGTAGACTCCCGCCGTATTCGCTTTGTGGAGGGGGCGTCCGTCAGGGCTTCGTTCGTTATCGAGCAATTGATCAGCTGTGGTTAGAGGGGGGGGGCCAACGTGAACGCACCAGCCAACATCTGCATGCCTAGGTTAATCCTAAAAACTTCATCAAGATGAAATTGTTCCATAAACCGTTTGCCCTCCCGACCCGATAGATCGTCAACCCCGAAACTAATACGCCAAGCAAGAAATTAAACAAATCAAGTAGCGTACCGAGACCGGCGCTGGTGAAATCATTTTTGGGCTTCCGTTTTGGTTTTAACTACCGTGGCGCTCCTGCTCCGTTAGTCTTCGTTATCGGTTATCTTAATGTCTGTCCGCTCATCCAAAGGGATGTTTTTGGGAGGGTTGAAAAGGGGGATGAAACTTTGTTCCCGCCTGGTCCAACAGCAGCAGCAGAGCCAACGAAAGCAAAATAACCAAAAGTCTTTCGCAAACAATGGGGGACCATTGTTGCGAGCACCAGCACAGTGATGCCCAGCGCTGCCACAAGTTACGCCGAGCCGTTGGTAAAAAGTAAAGTAACATCAAGTCAAGCAGCAGCAGCAGCAGCAGCAATGACGAGGACACCCCGTAGTGCCGGAAAAGTGTCTTGGGAAAAAAGGGGAAGGAATGCCGATGAAATTTCGGAGCCAAATTCGGGCACAATTTACGAGCACTTTATTGGGGCCCAGCATGAAAGCACATCTTCTTCACACCACGGTTCCACCGGACTGCTCTTGACGTTACACTCCTCGCGGGCTAGGGTGCTGTCCTGCTGTGTGTTGGATGTTCTGTTTTTGCTCCGTCCACAGAGCCCCCGCCTGTTTGTCTAACCGTTTTGCTCACGCTACTTTGCACCGAGGAGAGAGGCGGTTGTCTGACTCGCTGGTGGCACCACATAGTTCCGCATAGCAGAGGACTCTAACGAGATCGTAGGGTCCGGTCTAGGCATAGACCATCATCAAATGACAGATCAGCAGTAGCACCAGCAGCAGCAGCACCAGCTGTAGCAAGCTGAACGACAACGACGCGATGGCGACAATTCGCTTGCACGCGATGGAAGCAAATCAAGGCATCACACTGGCCATACGGACACACAGACGGCGAATACACACGAGCGAATTGAATTATCGTCAAGCGAAACCCGTTCAGCGTACGCTGAGGTCCACACGCCTCCACGGCACTGCACTCACGTAATTGGTTTTGCTGCGTAACCAACGGTTACTATTACTCACTATCGGCACTTGCAATACTACTACTACTACTACTACTACTACTATTGCGAATAATGGTGGTTGGACCCACGGAGTAGGCTGTGCAGCAGTCCGGACCACGCGGAATCGCGAAAAACTCTCCTTTCCTCCAATCCCCTGCTCCAATGCTCTGACTGACCTACTCGGCTGCTCGGCCACCCGATTCCAACCACACACAAACACACACTCACTTCAACACGCGGATATGTCACGGAACGGTTCGCCAGACATCCCCGGAGGACCAGTTCGTCTCCCGAAAGTGTGCCACTGGGACTGTGCAAAGAGTCCCAGAGTCGTGCAGCGCAGCCCAGCAGTCTGCGGCTGGATGGGCCCGGAACTGGGAATGCGAACGCGAACGAGTGGCAAAATGGCAACCACCGTACCGCGGCACTGCAACTGACCGACTAAAGGATATCAGCAAACGACCCTGCTGGCGAGCAACACTGCCACGCGAGGCTTCATCTGCGTGCTCGTGAACCGACGAATGAACCAACCAGGATCCGTCCAACCACGCACACACCCGCACACACGATACAGAGATACTGTCCGTGTTCGTGCGCACCTTCGTTTCCGGTGACCACTTAGCACGTGTCCCGAATCCTGTGCCATCCTCTGGATATCCCGTTCCGCTTCCAGGTGCTCCATCAGGTCACAGCTGTCATTGCAAGCAGGTTGCTCCATGACAGTGGGGGGGGGGGGGGGCGCTTGCGCATTCCCGACCACGAGCCCGATGGGTGTCCGCGGCCACGAAAGGGAATCCCCAAGCACGGAATTCAAACAGTGGTCCTTTTGGTGGATCGGTTCGGTCACGGAAGGTAGCGGACCGTACACCGAACTCGGTCCGGTTTGCCGGTTTGCCTTCCATCCGGTGTGACCTGCTGTGTGTTCGTGGTGAACTCCGATTTTCCGAGGAGTTCGTCTGGGAACGCCGAATTCATCGTGCTCCTTGACTCGCTCCCTGGTCCCGCTTTCTGTTGGTGCTGATCCCTGGAGCGTTTGCCACGAAGTTCAGCTACCCCCGGGGACTGGATGTAAATGAGGTTAGAAACGTGATTTTCATTAATCCGTCCCGACTCATCGATGAACACAAGCGTCAGTGCATGGCGCTGGTGCTTAAAGTCGGTGCGAGCCAAAAAACGGGGATGACCCGGATGATGTGAGTTCGAACGTTTAGACGGTCAGCGAGGGTGACGCTGCTGGGGATACTTTCTTCTTCTTCTTCTCGCCGAACCAAGATATTTCCTCCTTGGCATGAACGGTGCCAGAGTCCGGGAGGGGGAGGAAGACGAAACGAACCCCCTCTCTATTCTCTCTAGCTCAAGGTCGTAGATGTCAATGGTCGAGCGTGTAGACTTTGGTTGAACTGGAGCCGCAGCGTAACCGCCAAGAGTACCTCCCGGTGGTTAAGTTTCTCCCCATCACATTAACAACAACAAAACCGGGGTTGGTTATGAGACATTGTTGCTGATTGTGGTCGCTTCCACACGCGTTTGGTGGAGTCTGGGTAGAGCGATGCTTGATGCGATATGCTCTTTGACTCCGTACGTTATCAGACGGCAGGGGATTATATAACACAAACCAACCTGACATCGATTTCGTATCAGGTGTACGATGCTTGTGGTACTCCTTTCGTGATGATCGGGCACACAATATTAAAGCAATTCCCGGGTAGGGTTTGTGAAATGATTAAAACTTCATCTTGAAACCTGCAAAATGTGCTTATGATTTCGTTTCAATTGGAAATGCAAATGAATTGAAGAATAAAATTATTTAGCAATCATTAAAATTATGAAATACCTCCGGTGTACTCTGCATAAATTTATTGTAGAACGAGAGAGCGTTGGCTGTTTAACTGTTAACAGGGGCGGCAGCACTGGATTACAGCTGCTTTAATATTATTTTAACAATCATTTTCAAAACATTAGGTGAAAAGTTAATCCTTATACAGTTAAAAAATCATCTGATAGCTGATAAAATTAACGTAACATGAGCTGAAGATTCTTTTCCATTGAAAAAAACACGAAAAACGTGCGTGGAAATAGCTCCGATTTATGCTTATTCGCGCCAAAAAAATCAAGCGCCTTTCAAATTGAGCCCCATTTCAATATGTTCGTTCCACGAAAAAGCTCGCCAGCACATTAAAAGCTTTTTGAAAGCATGCATGATGTTGTGGTGAGAAACCCCTTTTTATTGGTGAATACGGTACTGATTTGGTGACCTTGAAAATCGTGATCGGAGAAGGTGGGCGTCTACTGTAGACCGAATTTGAAGAAACATTTTATTTAAAAAATCAAACGCCCCAACTCCAACTCAATGAAACGCTAAAAATAATTCCCACATTCCAACAAATTCGATACGTTTCATGTTAAAAACTGATTGCGATAGCTCTTGTGATACATTTACTGAACAAGATTTCTAATAAGATCTCTAACAATTACACTGACAACTTTCAGCCGAACTAGTAACGAGGAGAGAAGAAAGTTAGTTACAAGATTCATAAAGAGACTTTAGTTGTTTTTTTTTGTATTTTACAGAATTTTTAATGCATAAACTAATGCTGTAATCTTGGCGAAATGAAATGAAATGAAATGGGTCCCTCCACAACGACAATAATTTACAATTGTACAACAATCGCTTTATAAAATATTCTTTCTTGTCGATCAAGTGCCATATCTTTATTACTAAAAAGTGGTGCTTATTGAACCAAACAGTTACATGATTTTGCAGCCTCTTCTAACTCGGGGTTTTCGGAGCAAGAAGACCGTGCAAGGATACGCGATCTCACAAGAGCATAAAAGAGCGCGAGCATAACGAGAGAGAACATAGCGAGGGAGTGTCTTCCCCTACCTCAAACACCGAGACCGCACGCACACACCGGAGAGGCACAAAATCATCCCCTTCGCGAGGTTCGATGAGCAAACGCATTCGCTCTCCCGCTCATTCATCGCTCAGGGCTCGCTCCGGCTCTTTAAACTGCCTCTTGGCTCGAGATCTTTTTTAAACGCCAAACGTGATTCGTGAAGTAAAGGGTGTTCGCGCCAGCCAGCCAGCCAGCCAGCCAGCTAAAGTGATAAATCATCTCGTCGTCGTCCGTCGCCCAGTGCGTTGCCTGTCGTTCGTCATCGTCAGCGTCAAGTTTTTGGTTTTCCCGGTTCTTCACTTTTCGTGAATTTTGTGCGTGCTCACGGTACGACACCATCACCAAAGATTCGAACATAAAACACACAACGGGTTGCGGCCAAGATTCGTGCCAAAGCGCGGGAAGATCACACCCACCGCCAACGCCGCGAGAAAAAAAATCGAAGACGTGCGTATTTGTGTGTCAGTGAATGGCCGCGTTCAGTTTTGCTTAGATGTCGTGATTCAATTTCGCTTTCTCGTGAGATCACGCAAGATACAAGAAGCTGTCTGTCTGTCTGTGTGTTTGTGGTGTACGGTTTGTACGGTTTACAGTGGGTGGTATATGCTGCGTAACTCCGTGCGCTTGCGCCCCTAGCTCAACCAGATCACCAGAGAACCATCACCACCAACACCGTCTTGGCCACAAGCTGCGATCGTAAGGTTAAAGGTTGTGTTCTCCGAGCAAACGGAAGTAAGAAACATAAAGAACGGAGTGACAGGAAGCAAGTGAAAGGAAGTCGTGATCAACGATCGTGAACGAGTGAGTGAGTGATTTTTACGGAAAAGTTCGAACAGCAGGAAGCAGAAACACACGCCTCAAAATGACCGTGGGCCGGATCACACACCCAACACCGTCGGCGGCTCGTGTCGCCACGGGGCGCATCAGCCCGAACGGATCGAAGATCTCGTCGATCAGCTCCTCCAACGCCAAGCGGCTTCTGTTCGGCATGGGACCGGATCCGGCGGAAACGAGGCGTTACTGCGAGGAGAACGATCGCAACGAGCGGCAACGGTGCATCGAACGGTACTCCTTCGATCCCTACACCTGCCGTCCTCTGACTTCCGCCGTATCTTCCTCCTCGTCATCATCGTCATCGTCGTCGTCATCATCATCATCATCCTCCAGCATGATGTCGTCCGCGATGAACGGCAAATCGATGTCATCGAGCAGCTCCTCAGCGTCACCGTCATCCCTTGGATACCATCACCAGCATCATCACCATCATCATCACCACCATAATCATCACCATCGCCAGCAGTAAGCGCGATCGGATAGATGGATGGATGGCCGGATGGGGTGTTTGATGCTGGAACACCGCAGCAGCATAGCTGTATGTTGAATGAAGGGAAGCTTGGCCGGAACATTAAAGTGAAAAAGGTCAGATAGATAGAAAGAGAGAGAGAGAGAGTGAGGAAGAAGAGCGACGACTATGATAACAGCGACAGCGAACAACCACCAAACAGTGCAATACCGCCAAACACCGTGGGCTGTGTGCGATTTTAAGTTTAAATTTTACAACTCAACAAAAAAAAACGAGACAAAATGTTAAAGTGTGTTAATGCAGCCGAATTGTTACAACAAAAAGAGCCCCAGCATCGATAAACTGATTAATCTCGATTGCGCTCGTGAGCGCGCGCTTATGTTTTGTGTGCAGCATAGCATACCCAGCGCATACAATTTGCGCCATCCTGCCAGGCCCTCCGACAAAAGGTAAGCATCTTCTCCTCCTTCTCCTCCTCTTACCAATATTATGCACAAGAACAACATGATTCATGGGCGCGCACCGAGCGAACACTTTTGCGCGCCAAAAACCTGTCGCCGTCTTTACGAGAATTTCCCGCGCAACAGCAGCAGGTGATCTACCACAACATACCTTTGTGCGTATGGCTTTGTGGGCGGGAAGAGTGAGTCAAACTGAGAAGGGTTTGCGCGCTACCGGAACTGGCAAAAAAAGAACCCTCGATCCCAGTCCCTTCTTGAGAATTGAAACATTACACGCCCTGGGGCTATCGTTCGACCTCTAGACCCCGTACCTGGTATGCAGCTGAAGCACTTGACACATGTACATGTCGTGTGAAAGGTGGCCTCCTCGCTGGCTGCCAGGCAGAGAACGGAGAAACGGGAGACGGAGTGATACAGATGCACCGCGCAACCAATTCCCGCCAAAAATCAGTCCGAATATTTTCACGAATCCCCGGTGTGTCTTCCTCTACATTAACGCACAAGGATGCCCAAAATAGAACTCCTCACTCTCTTTCTCTCACGCATGCGCACTCCCCCCCCCCCCCCCCGCACCCGCATTTTAGTTCCTCATTCTTCGCTTCGCCGGTCCCGATCGTCACCAACTTCCCCTTCGATCGACGACGAAGATGCACCGCCGGCACCGAGATCAGAATGAGCAGAAGCCGAAGCTGATGATATCCTGTGCGAGAGGACACGCTCCTTCTCCTGGGTGAGAGCGCCGCTCGCTCACCTTGAGTGAGAAAGCCCGGAACCACCGCCAGAAAGTCCCGCCAAACCGTGCGTGGCCGCCAAAAGTGTTTTTTGGGCGCGCAAATCTTCTTCGTGCTTCGTACTGAGATCGTGAAGGCGTTGCACAAATCTTAGTGAGAGATGAGAACAAGGTGCGCGCGCGAAGGTGGTTCCGAACGCAGCCACGCAAACAGACACACCCGATCATGCACCTTTGAAAGGTGTTTGCTTAGAAGCTAGAAGGGGGTGGAAGGGGTGCCCCTTTGCCAAGGGTGCTGCATCATCCTCCTTTCCCGGGCTCTCTCTCACTCCTTTTATTTGTTCATCTTGATAGCGCCAAATCTCGCGCACAAGACACCACCAACACACGCTCGCATGCAGTTTCGCGCGCGCGCGCGCGCTCGAGCACGTGCCGCTCTTCCTCTTTTTCCTCCCTTTCATCCCTCGCAGAACACCCTCGACAACCGCGAATGGTATCGGGGCGGTCAGCGCAGCCACGGTGTCTGCGCGGTTCGAACGCGCCAAAAGGCGCCAAAAAGGTCTCTCGCGGATGGCAAGCACCGCCTTTGACGAATGTTTGGTCCTTTTCTCCATGGAAAGAGATAGAGGGAAGACGGTGTGAGAGAGAGAGCATGCGATCGTGTTACGATCGATCGTTCTCGGTTGTCTCTAATCGCAGGGTGTTTACTGGTCCTTCCCTTCCTTTGCTCGATCGAACGCTCGATGGATACTGCGCCATGGAACCGAACCATGTTCCAGGCTTCTCCCTTTCTATATATCCGTGACCACTACCCCCATTCCACCACCTTCCGGAGGCGCACCCTCATTCGCTAATGGTGGTGAAAACGAAAATAAATATTTACGCAAATGTTTTACGATCGTTTCACCGGGAACACTCGAGCTCTCCTCCACCGTAACAGCGAGTTTTGTTGTTGTTTTTTTTTGGGAGAGGACCAAATGCTCTGCTACCCTGCTGCTTTTGTAGAATTGTGTTGGAAGGTGTACACCCCCTGCATCCCTTACCCAAGGTGAAGGTCAAGTAGCCGGCCGACGCCCACACTTTGCGGAGGTTTTCCCGCTTCGCTCCCGCTCGCTCACTGACGGTCATTTTCGTGACAGTCGCACGCTGCATTCACAAAACGTTTCCGCCTCATACAGCAAATGGCGATGAACAAGGAAACGCCAGAAAAAAGTTGATGGTTTTTATCCCCACATTAAAACATTCTTCCAACTCACGATCGTCGCCTCTACTTCCGTTGTCCCAAAAAAAAAAAATACGAAAAACAAATGGAATTTAATTGCATAGAAGCGCACACCAAACCAAGCGAATGCGAAAAACCATCCCACAAATCCGGCCAAACAATGAACCAGATGGTTGAGGGCAACCTGCGCTGCTGCTGCTGCTAATTTTGAAAACACCACCGGGGTGACCTTTCGGCATTGCGCGATGTGCGGCTGCAACCCAGCGGTGCGATCACCAGCGGATGTGCTTTACTGGTTTCACAAACTGCACCGTACACTTAACAGCAGCAGCACCGCAACCACTTGGTGGTCAACAACCAATCGATTTGCTGCAACGATGACGACGACGGTGCGTTTCCATCCGTCATTCCGGTGACCGAGCAGTCTTCTTCATATTTAGTGAGACCGTGGCATGCCCGAAATGACCTCGTCGTAAATGCATTTGCAATTTCCGTTCCGTTGTTCGAATTTTAACGCGCGCGCTTTAATTAAAAAAGGTTAAAAAGCAATCCCCAAGCAGAGGGTATGGAGAGGGAATTTGATGGGGTTGCACCACCCCTGACGCTTGACATCGCGGCGATAAAACCAAATGGACGGTGGAGGGAAAAGCAAAGGAAAAGGCAGCTCGAGTGCCAGAAACGCGAATCGGGCGTTCGTCGGGCCGTTGCATCAATTGACGATCATCATCATCAACAAGCACACTTCAATAGCACACTCTGATGCTCTTATATGTGTTTGATGGGGATCAATGTCCGGCAGAGGCTTGAAATCCCCCACGAGATGCACTCGGAGATGGTCTCAATACTCGTCCGTTTGATGTGTATCTGCCAATGAAGTCATACTCACTGCTCACCCCCGTCCGGTCTCATCACATTGGGCGCACTTCCATCTAGAGAAATTAATTAAAACGCTCGCACCAAACGCGGATTGCCGTTGGAGAGGGAGAGAGAGAGAGCCACGATGAGAAACTCGCACGTACCATTCCGCCATTCCGGGTTTCTGCGCGATCGCGATCCTCACTTCGAATTTTGATCAATTATTGGCGCCCCTCCGATCGCAAAAGGGGGAGGGGGAGAACTGTTGGGGGTTTTGGTGGTTCCTGGTTGGAGATTCGCTCACAAACGCGGCTTGTTTTGAGGAAGCTTTAACCGTGCTGTGAGACGTATGTAGATGAAGAGGATCGTCCGAGACGAAAGGGGAGTTGCAATGAAGTATTTTTACAATTAGTTGCCGTTGCTTAGGGCTGGAGCAACCCCCCGGGGATGGTGAGCTTGGCGAGCGTTTAAATGTTTGCTAACGGTAAATGTTTGCTTGCGGTGGCTCGTGCTGTTGAGCGACATCGAGAGAGCGACTGCGAGTTATGATCAGAACCAGCACGACACGATAGCCAGTTGCTTTGGTTGTGAAGGGTGACAGGGCGCTCCTAGACTCCTCAACTCCCCTCCTCCTTTAACCTACTTACCGGTACCAAATAGCCGGTTATGCTGTTGAAAGTACACGAGCAGCGCGCTAACGAGTTAATCGCTTGTCCTGAATACTGCGCAGCAGCGATGTCCTCCATGGCCTAACGAATACACAGACGGGACAGAAATGGGAAGGTAGTTGCATCACTCGTCCGATTGGTCTTCCCTGGTGCCTCCCGGGTGCCAGACAGGGCCACGTCTGGAGACGCCTATCGATTGCAAAGGGAGCAAATTCGTTCAAAGATTCAAATCATCTGTAAAAACCGTAGGGGCCAATCTGTGGCATTCAAGGTGGTTCATTAAAAGCAGAAAAAACAGGATCCCACGAATTTATGCTTGGCATTGTTGTGCAAGCAAGTCCTCCAACCACCGGGAGATTATCTTTTCTCGTTGGCTGTCGTGGTTAACGAACTGGAAGCCCGAGAAAGCGGCCTCCGCATCAGTGACCATTTCTGCACATTTTCATAATTACCCGTCACGCGAAAACGGTAACGCCACTGACTGCGGCACCACTCCCTTTGGCAATAAATTTGGCTCCGAACACCCAACCAGCAAGAGACCAACCAGCAAGAGACGGTGCACCGATAGAGCCATTTGCCTAAAACCACACTCACAATGAGCATAAAATAATCATCATCGTTACGGGTCCACTAATGAAGGACCACTTCTTCCCGTTCTGTATGTGTGTCTGTACGTGTGGCTTTTGCTGCTTCGAGTGTTGCATCGTGCGTTCGGGTAATTAGCTTAGCCACACGTTCCTCTTGGACAGAACAGAGCGCGCAACTCCCCAGCATAAATTATTCATTTTTCTCGAGCCCGGCACCCGGCTTCCCAGAGGGCCACCCCCTCCAAACACATACGCACTCACTCATGGGTTTTGTCTTTCCACGCGACTGCCCTTACGACACCCGACGACGACTGCTCTCTGTTGTGCGCTCTGTGAGTCGAGAACGACGAAGACGTGCGCGAAATGAGATTTTTGAGGGCCCAGAACTCAAACCCCCCCTCGCCCCGGCGGAACCAAACTGCAACCCCACAAGGGAAGGATGAGGAAAACCGTGACTAGCTGCAATGTTCCCGTGCCCGTGCCCGGTCGTAAAACGGATTTTCTTAAAGCGGACCAACGGCTGCAAGCAATTTCCTTTGGCTACTCGTGGCGATCCGCGGCGAGGCAGTGAAGAGGATCGCTTTAATGAGCCGTGGCGGTGCCGACTGACTGCATCATTGGGCATCGTTGGGATTTCGGACTTTTTACTCTGCAAACTGTGCAACAAAAAACGGTGAGCTGCATTTCCGGTGGAGTCGGTTTCCGTCGGGTAGTAAATCCCCCAACGCGATCACCGTACACGGCACTGCGCTGTGCATCATTGTGTTGCCGGTGCAAAAAAGGTGCAAGAAAGACGCACAGAAAGGGGTGGTCATGGCACATAAAATGCCAAGCCCGGAGTAGTCCATTTGTATTCCATTCGTACTGTGGTGCTGCCGATGCTTCCAGAGTGCAGCGATCGTGCACCTCTTCAGCGGCGGTTACTGTAAGGCCCGGGTGTCTCTATCGCAAAAGTGTGTTTGTTTGTATTTGGACGATCCGCTACCAAAGACGACACTAACGAGCGCAATCAAAATGGGATGCTTTTCGAATCCATCCCATGGAGGAGGAGGAGGAATCGTGGCATGGAATGCAATAAAGGTAATCTCCATCGTTCACCTTTAACACCTCGCGAAGTAGCGATCACTGGCTGTGAAGTAGCGACCATTCCGATAGTGGCCCGTGAGTGATCCAAGGTGAACGGTGGAACGAAGGAGGAGAAACGACGGAAAGCCAAATTTGATGCGAGATGAACGCATGAAAACAACAATTATCGCGAATGCAAGCGCGCGCCAGATGATGAAGCAATCGTGTGGCACTCGAATGGTCTGCTCTGGGGGCTGGAGACTGATGAAGGAAAACCATAAAACAGCTTTGGCCACCCTGCGTTGGCATCTTTTAGAACGGAGAGGCGACAAGCTGGCGAAACAAGCATAAAAAAAATCCAACGACGCAGGATCACTTATCTGTCGAGGCGAGACTTGGAAGTTTAGGAGCGCGAGAGAGAGAGAATGTCAAGTCTTGGCGTTGCAGCGTTGAACCACTTTCGGTCGCTTGATCACTAAAACGCCCAAGGAACGCGAACGCTTCTTGGTGTGGCATAAACGCGCCATCTCTCCCAAACTGATTGAGACAACCCGTCGTTGGCGAGGAAATAAAGGCGGCTGGGGCGGAGATAAGACGGGAACCAATAAAAGCCTCGCATCAATTTGCTTCCTTCTGTTCTGCCCTGGTGTGCGTGATTGTCGTCGTCGTCTTAATATCGCCGATGTTTTTTTTTCCTTTATGTTTTGCATATTATGATAAGAAACAACACACTGCCACTTGAGGGAACCGCACGGACTGTGGAGAGGGGATATAGTCCGCCAACTCACGTCGGGCGCCCCTCGTCTTATAGCTAACGAGCGAAGACGTTTCAAGGCCAACAGTAGTAGAGAGAAGCCGGGGCCAGATTGTGTGTCCACTGGCAGCGCACGAAACCTGCGCGAGCAATCACTGCCGCAGCGTACGATGCTGCTGATGATGATGATGATGACGGCGCCGATGACAGAGAGCGGGGCGCCGGGATTTTTTTAGTTTTCGCCGGTCGCCGAGTTTCGTGGTTTTTGGCGGGCAAAATGTTTGACGATCGTCGCTCGCGTTGTGCCAGTCTTTAGATTGGAACTATGTAACTTTGTCGCCCTTTTCAGGAAGCGTGATTCAAATACCACTTTACTAACGATTGTTTCTTTCTTCCTTTACGCAACAGATAATTCGCCTTCTGATCTCCCGGACTGAACGATCAGCCGTAGAAAACCAAATTCACCACCGAAAGGAAAGGAAGCTGCTGTGGTCCAAGTGTCCCGCGATAGATCGCCGCCAACATCACAACGTACTCTGTCCCCGCAAGGCCAAGCGTCCAACCTAGCGTCCTTCAGATCCGCTGCGTTCAAATGATGCTTCTGGCAGTGCGATACCAGTCACGAAGAGAAGAGAACGGGCACAGATTGGCAGGACCAAAAACACGGACTAGTGCGATGCGTGGAGCAAAAGGTTTGCCAGGCTCAATGAGCTACACTATGAGAAAGGAGGAATGGAACCGAACACGAGATCTCATGTAATATTTTGTAAGGGCGCAGCAAGAGTACGTTTAGGTACGCTCGGGGTCCCGTACAAACGCAGACGAGAGAAGCTCAACCGGACTAAAAACTGGGTCGATGCTGCGCGCACTATCGCGACAGCAACGATCTTATACAGAGAGGGAAAGACATGCGCATGCACATACAGTTGGTGCCACGATACTTTAGAAGTCTTACCACTAAACATCAACCCCTGCCCATTGAATGGCAACTACATGCAGCAACTGGCGCGCATTCGGTTGCGGTTGACGGTACTGTCGAGAAAATCGGAAAGGCAGCAACACTTTGCAGCAGTGAACTTTATGCGGTGTTCCCTGAACAATAGCACTTGATTAGTTAATTTTTGTACTACATGTATTTTTCGTTGTTATTTTTAACAAAATAGTTTCCTCAATCATCAGTCTTTACTCCGTTCTACGAACCAAGTTGTTAGTAGCAACCCGCTAGAAACATTTGGTCACTGCTGGGAGAATATCGAAAACACAAGCAACAACCTTTTTACCCTCAAGAACCCACTTGCTTCTGTTATGTTTGATGTCAAGTAAATTTAATTCAAAGCCATCAATGTCGTCTACGCAATTGCTGCTGCGAATACAATGTTGGCCAAACTAATCAAGCAAACCAACCAACCAATCAATCAGCAAAACCCGAGCGAAGATAGCAAGAGAGAGAGAG
>NC_064877.1:22465000-22482500 GCF_943734665.1 Anopheles aquasalis | reverse complement strand
ACGCGACAACAGTCCAGAGGCTTGATATCGCTGTGTTTTTTTCGGCCACCTTGGTCTTTCCTTCGCGCCAACGTCCCAAGTCTCTAATCCGCCTAAAAATGGCGCGAAATGGCGCGAAACTAATGGCTGTCGATGCGCGAACGAATGGACCAAAAGCGGAACCAAAAGCGATGAAGGGTGCTGTGGGTTGGTGGCAAGCGAAACCGGTGTGCGCGGGCGTTCCACACACCAGGGGGGAGGGGGTGCGCCACGAGCTCAACGCGTCCACCGAATTGGTGACGTGTGCAAATGGAAGCATTAGGACAGAGGGAAGAAGAGGGAACTATGCTCGACCAGAGAGAGAGAGAGAGAGAGAGAGAGAGAGAGAGAGAGAGAGAGAGAGAGAGAGAGAGAAAGAGAGAGAGAGACATGTAGAGAGATGGGCGGGTGGAGGAGCGGAGACTGGCAACTTGTGGCGTGCTCTCGTGTGTTCTTATCGCTCCTGCTTCATTCTGCCTCTGTCCACGGCAAACGTTCACAAATCACTCCCACCTCTATCTCTATCCGTCAGGGAACCAAAAAAGGAAAAGGAGTGGAGAGATGGACGGGAGGTTCTACTTATACCTCCGCTCCCCTTCTCGCCTGTCTTCCAGATCCATGGAACGATCAGCAACGGCGTAATCGTAACCACGTCACATTTGGACGGAACGCTGATGATGGTTGCTACTGTGAGCGCGCGCGCTCTACAGTGCGTAACGATTGTTACGATTAAAACGAGATCATACGCATTCGCAATCGATCTATGGCGCTGGCCCTGGCCTTGAGGATAAATTGCTTTAACCTTGTCTGGTTTTTTTTTTGGGGGAGCTTCTTAATGATAAAACCGATTTCACGGAACACCATTTTTAATGGCACCTAAGCGAAGGTGGCTGATAATTCGTTTTAAATTCGCAGTAAATCACCCAAACCAATTTCACTTTCGTGCGGACCGAGAACAGGCCGCCCCTAATCGCCCAACCGACCGACCGATTCGGAGAAGCCTTATTAGCGCTCAGTGTCACCAAGTGTTGGTGCACGTGGAAAGGGCCACATTAGTGACCGTCATAATGAACCACTCGCTCGGTGGGTAATAAAGCGACAGATAATACCCAGCCCATCCGCCCCGCCGAGGCAGGGTTCTAAAAACGCATGCCTGATAAGCGCGGCCATTTCGTGGAGCAAAAAAGTTCGAAATTTTCCGACAACGACCAAAAACCGACATGGTATGGTACTCGCATTGGGAAGACCTTGGAGTCCTTATCGGCCGCCGGCTAATGGCTTTCAGTGACAAACATGGTAGGCTGTGTGTCCGCCCTTTGACATGACAACCGAAACGGTGTAGCGTACTGTACGTGAGCTCCACTCGATGTGTGATGCTGCAGCATAATGATGCTTCGGATTATTTTTTTTTTTTCAAGCGAAGCGAAGCGTTCAGCTTTTCCAACAATTCGAATGCGTTTCCAGGGATTCTTCAGAGTTCGACTCTGCAGAGCTTCGCTGATCATCGGTTCAGTTGGCGGGCTGCGGTCTGCGGTCGATCGGGCATTATGTTAGCGTTCATCGTGTCCGTTTGGACGGTTTCATCAACGTGAAACGTTCTCGCCTTAGAGCCTAGATGGTTTGGGGCGATCGGTGTCCTATTTGGATAACCAAGGCGTCCTTTGGAACTAACGATGCTCAAGGCACAATTATTTCAAGTAGCTCTATACAACTGGCAAAACTACAGTTGCTGCTTAAATCAGCTTACCAAAGAATCAATTAATCGACTCTAATTCCTTCGAAGGGATCCTCCACATATCCTCTTTATTTTCTGGATAGAGCGTCAAGATTCCATCATAAACCAACCTCCTGATATCGATTCTCCGAATGTGAGCCAAGCATTAGCGAAACAAAGCGAATGAATGATAACGATATCACTCCTGTCTGGAGATCGAATGTCGTCAGAAAACGAAGCGCGATATCGACAAACCGACAAAAAAAAACACCAACACCATGGTCCAGGGACAAAAACAAAGTGCGTGAATCCAGAGCAAAAACAAGCTGGCAAAACATACTGGAGGATGTGTGCTGAAACCGTGGGCACAACACAACGCAACCCAGCCTGTAACCATAAAGGACTACCAGAGGGCTCGGTGCATGGCATGCAGAGGACACGAAAGAAACGACGGGAGAGAGAAATGAAATGGAAAAACCTGATCGTGTTTCTTCATTTTATTGCATCCCCCTTCGGAACACGTGCAGCATCGTGAAAATCAAATATCAAGCTTCATACACTGCTGTTGCTGCTTCTTTTTCTTCGTTTCGGTTTTGTTTGCCTTTGGAGTGGTCGAGGATCAACCACGGAGCTTCTCTGCCAGAGCTTCTACCTGTTGCTACGGGATTTTGCCTTTCTTTTGATTCCCTGTCGTTCGCTCTTTCATCCTTTTTTTTATCCTGCCAATCCCTTTTCCCTCTATAGACCTTGCTGTCCGCGGCCTATAATGCTCTGCGCAATGGTCCCTACCGCGGACCAAATCCCTTTCCGTAGGAAGAATCGGGATCATCTCGGGATGGTGCATTACGCCTCTCTAGGGTCTTCCATCCCTTCGCCGTTAGATGGAGGACCTTGTGACGTGATCTACTACGGCATGGAGGGAGCGGATTGAGCGTAGGTGGTTACGTCGCGACAAACGGCTGGCATGGAAGAGAAGAGAGAAGAACGAAAAATCAAATCGAAGCAAATAGAAAAGAAGAGAAAAGGGAAGCAAAACACGCAAACGGGACCACGACGTCGCAAGGGATGAGGGTAGTATGGGGGGATGAAGGCGCGGAATCGACGTGGTCGTCGTCGCCGCTGGTGCTGCTCGCGATCGTATCGCGCCTTGATCGTGGTTCTTCCACTCTACGAGCGTAATTCGGAGTGTGGACCACACCCCCCATCCCCCTTTCATCCCTTTCTCTTCCCTTCGCGAGACGTATTTCTTCCCTCTCGTTCACACACGATCGCGCGCTCTCGGTCTCTCTCTCCTTCTAGTCAGCGTTACTCGATCAAGCGCGAGTTCTCGAAACCGCACCCCTTCAAACCCCGTACCGGACCCTTTACACGCTGCTGCAACCCTTCTCTGTCCGTCGGTCACCATCACGCACCACCACCACCCCGGAAGGACCCACAGATCGTACAATGTGTACAGATCCCGATCCCGGCGACGCATCGCGGTCGCGGTCCACGCTGACGACGACGTATTCCCGTTTGTTTGTTTCGTGGTGGAGAGCGCGATCCCTGTCCCTGTCTCGCTCTCTCGCACACCATCGCAATCCGATCTTCGTTGCGTTCGTTGCTGCTGCTGCTGCTTTTGTCTGGTCGATCACTCGTCGTCGTCGTCGTCGTCGTCGCGCTTCGATCTTCGCTCGCTTCTCGCTGCTCCCGGGGTTTAACACAACCCCTTCCGTTCCTTGGTTCTGCTTCCTTTGTCCCTCGCCCACGAATCATAACCGCAATACGCGCGCGCACAACGAGGAGAGAGAAACGAAAAGAAAAACAAAAACCCCTTCCACGACTTGGCACCACCAGTGATCTCAGCACACTCCCCCTTAGTGCCGGGGGGAATGGAGGAAGGTGACCCGAACAGCGCGCCAAACCACGACGACAACCACGACCACGACCACGACAACGGCGACGATGATGATGATGATGATGATCGCAAAAAGCGCGCCAAACGAGCCAAACGCGATCGTCGCCTGATCGTCGCCGGCTTGGAAACAGGTTTCCCGTTGCATGTTGTCCCGTGCCGTGCGTCTGTGTCTGTGTGGCTGTCACGTTGCAGGATTTTGACGAACGCACGCTGCGAACGGGCGGTGTGTTGGTGTCTCCGTTCCCTCCGTTCCCCCCGTTCCCTCCTATCCTGGTCATCATCCTTTCCTCTGGTTGGTGGTTCCTGATCCTCGTTGGTCCGGGTTTGCTTGCCTGTGTGGTGGTGTTGTTGTGATCAGTTTCGGCGCGTCCGGCGCGTTCTGCGTCCATTCGAAGAACGTCATCATCGTGACGCGCGATTGTTGCTCTCGCGATCTCCACCGCCCGCCAATGTCCGCAGTGATCGCGGGGTCAGCACTGTTGGCCCCCGTCGCCACCCGGATCCACCATCGTGTTTCTCCGCAATCCGTTGGCGCAATTTGTTCTTTTCCAATTCCGTGGAGCCATGGATGGCGACACATCCTACTAGCAGCGCCTCTCGTTCCTCTCGTCCTGATTTGTTGCTGATACCATACCACCATGCGCCTGTGTGTGCCCGGTTGGCCAAAATGTATGCTCGATTCCGGTGCGGGCTCCGCGGGTCTGTTTATCAGCGCGAACTTTTGGCGCGCATTCGGTCGGTTGGTTGGCCGAAACCGTTTTTCGGCGCAAAACTGTTTTTGGCGCAAATGGCCAAGTCCCCTGCTCTGCACACCTCCTTTGTTCCATCGTCCCTTCAAATCCAGAGCTACGGTGTGCATAAATCCTGCGCGAAACATCGCTACCCCTCCAAACCGGTTCCGATCGGGCGGGACTCCCCGACTTTCTCTGCCTTTTGCACCCCTTTCCCGGTCCGCGTGTCCACGTACGGTCGACGATCAGAAGCTGGACTTATTTTTTGGGCAGGGATTCGTTCGTTTGCCGTTCAGGTGTTTTCATTTTTTCGATTTACTCTTGCTCGTTGCCTGCCATGCCACGCCTGCGTCCTGTTACTCCTAGTGGTTTGTTCATCTTCTTCCTCGTGCGGTTGTCGTCAGCAGGGATTTCTCTCTGGTTGCCGGTCTCCGCCTTGGTCAAGCTCGATCGCGAAATGCACAATCGTGAACACGTGCGCGGGCACACAACCGGGAAGCTCCAAAAGCGCGCGAACGTGCCCAAATCGCGCGCGCGCTCGCGCTCACTCTTGGAAAGCGTGCCCGCGGTTTGACCGGCTGGCAGGCGATACAAATCGATCGTCGGTCGGTCCAAAAATGGGTTTGTGACATGTTTGGGAAATGCGCGCACGGTCGCAAATCAAGCGCTGCGGACGGTATGGGGTTATGGTGGAAGGATGGTGTCCATTTAGCGGTTGCGGCGATTTACCTTTTGTTATGCCCATGTTTGGGTGACTTACATTTACCCAAATGTTATCGATTAGAGCCGGGTCTGCTTTCCATGTTTCTCAAAATGTATTGAGCTACGTGTTTTATTTTATTTTTTCCATTTTTTTCATTTTTTAAATGCAGCAAGAAGCTATGATGAAAACGATAAAAAGAGCATGTCTGCAGAAATGGATTTTTAAAATAGAGGCTGCATTTTTCTACAAATTACCACCTTGAAGAGTTTTAGTGTAATAAAACATTAAAAACATGGGTTTCTTCATAAAATAATCTAAATTTAGACACTTTATAATCAAATTATTTAATGATTTAATGATAATGACAAGGTGGGCTGCATAATTGTTAATGAAATTGAAGTGATTGTTGATTAAATATGTTCAAGTACCTATCAATTTAGCAAATAATTCTACTTTCTGCTTTCTGTAGCTCACCTCCAACGAAGAGTGTAAACTAGAATAAGCCTTTCGTTCCTAGATCCTGAGTGAGTGAGAGAGAACTTCTAGTGCAACAGCTTTAGAGGACAAAATTAAATCAATACCATGTATCAGACATGTGCTCCAAACACACTCTTAAATGTAAGGCTAGCTTGTATAAAAACTTAACAAACCGTTCTAGGTTCACAAGCCTGTGTAACTGTCCCGTAAACAAACCAAAGCCATCTCTGGTTTATACTCTTCTGTTCGATTTTCCCGAAACTCTTTTCCGTCGTGCGTGCCTTTAAAAACAATACGCCCCCTGATCATTAGACTCGTCGTTTACAGAGAAAATCAGACCTGGCCGGTGTGGGATTACTGCAGTGATACTCTACATTATTATGCTGCTGCAATACAAAAGTACAAATTGCCCCTTTACAACGCTGGTCCGGGAAAGGCGGACGCTCAACGCTCCAGTAATTTCACTTTAATTGCCCGACATTGCACTGCACTTGGTTGCTTGGTTGTGCAAACGCATTTTGCATTCGCCAGTCCCGAAGACAATGTGTGTTTGTCTGCGACCGTCGGTTTGCAGCAATTTGTTCTCTTGAGAAATGGATGGCGGTGGCACGACTGGCAATCTTCTCGCTCGCGCGCGCGCGCCAGTCCACCGATGGATGCATTTCGGTACGTCATCCAAGGCAGTACCCCAACGGAGTCCCATCATCGCGATCGTTGCTGCTGCTGCTGCATGATGATGTAGACCGGGATCTCGACCACCACCACCACCACCATCGCCAGCCCACTCGTCCAACCCAAGAGAAACGTGTTTCCCTGGCCTAAACGGGGGAAAGAAAACGAAGAAGAGCAGCAAAAAAAGAAAACATCGAAATCTCGGTATCGGACGGCGGCAATCAGCACCTCGAGCCACCTGTAGCGGTTACGTGCTGCCCGTTTTTCTTTCTTTTTTCCTTTCCCTCGTTCTGCTTTTCCTTCCAGACGCGCCGTTTCGGGTTGCCGGTCCTGGACGACGACGACGATGACGATGCTGCTGGCTCATGGCAACCGCGATCACGACAAGTCAATTGTCGAGTGCCCGAAAACCCCAAGTACGGTATCGTGGAGATGTTTGGGGGTGGTGGTGGTGGCGGTGGTGGTTGGCCACCGAGTGTTGGGTGTCGTCGTCCTAAAGCCGTACCGTGCCATGTATGCAATGGCCGAATGGTACGCGTTTATGCCACTGGAATGGATGAGTTAACAGCTCCGGTAATCCATATTTTCATGAGCCATAAACCGGACCGGCCCAGGGCCCCACCGGTGTAGGTGTTGCACTGTGAGAAGGTGTAATAATAATTGCAGTTTATTGACCACCTTAACGGCGGTTGGGTTGTTAGCTTTTTTCGCTCTCCTCCCTTTTTTTTTTGTTTAACGAGAAAAATGATGACTTTTTAACGAGGCTCCGGTGGAGTGCACGAATGCGTCCATTCGTTCGCGCCCGGATGTCTGGTCGTCGCAGATTGAGCGCGAGCAAGGCACAAAGGACTTTTTGTAGACTTCTTGAGAAAGATAAGTTAATATAGGAAGCAAGCAGCACGATTCTAAAGGAAGAGTTCCTTTACTCGATAATTGATAGCAGGAGTACAACTTTGACGTAAAAGAGAGATAGTAATTTGATTTATCGCAAAATGTTTTACAACAAACCGGAGCTCACTTCCCTCTCGTCACAATCCACATCTCAGCTCCAAACTGCAGTTGTGGTCCGGTATGGATTTTCGAAGAATCAAATAGAGGACAGAACGGAGAAGAAAAGGGAAAAAATCGTTCGAAAAAAATATGGAAGAACACGAAAGTCACGCTCGCAAGCGACGCGTTGGCCCTCCGTATGTTGTGCTGCCTTCAGGTCGAACATGTTCGATCAGCGTCAGTCGATCTTGGGGCTACGGCGAGGCCCTCATCGTACGCCCCCAGGAACCACGGAAGCCGCTCCACCGCCATCGTCGTTCCGTCCATCGTCGAAGGTGAGACACGAAGAAGGGGTGTAATACGGTAAGTTGAATTTTATGATTCATAATGTTGTTATTCTTTTCCGGGCTCTCCTGCGCCGTCGTCACCCTGACCTTCCGCATCGCGCCCCGTTCGGCAAGGGATCGTCGGATATTTTTGGGCGGATGCGGAGGTGGAGAAAGGATGTCTTGTTCTTCCATTTCTTCTTCCTCGCTACACCACGCCCGTGACGGTGTTCCCCCAATATCGGCGTCACCATCGTGCCGGACAGGGCAGCTTCCCGTTCCCTTTTTCGGAACCTCAGTCTTGGCGGACGCGCATCTCGCGTTAACTGCGGTTGTAAACGTTTATTATGCCCTCCAACACTGGACCCTCCTCCCGGTAGTTCTCCGTGCGAGTAATTAATGTTTGCGTAAGCAACAACAAGCTGCAGCTGGTAAGAGAATTTAAACGATTGTGGTCGTAGGATGAAATGATTTTAATAATTATCCCCCTACCGTTTATGACAAACAGTTCAGAATTCAATTAAACAACGACCAAAATGGAACAGAGTTTGATTCGGCACCTCCTGCGGAACGTCGCAATAAGGGCGAGGACGATGCCAGCTTGCCAGGTTGTTAGCCGATTCTTCTACAATCTTCTCATGGCCCACACTCACTCACCTCACCGTGGGTGCGCTCCGTGGGCAGCACCAACAGTGTGCGTAGTGGACGAAGGGTACGAGTGGGCCAAGATAGTTTATAATCAGTCGTGTCCTTTCGGATTCCTCTCCCCCAAGAAACTGTCCTTCGCTTCACCTCATCCGGAGCGAGTCAGACTGAGCCAACGATTTCTGGCGAAAAATGCTGTCCGTCTCAACCCATTAAAATTGCCCGGCTTCGGCCATCATCCTACGGAGCGTCATATCATTACCATGCCCCCTTTTGTCGAGTTTTGTGTTTTTTTGCTTCACCCTTGGCTGAGGAAGGAGGCTGCAGTTCCGTGGCACGGATTTTGACATCCTCTCCCGCGTCTCGCGTCATGTTCTGGCGGGTTGTGGAGGCATTATTGGTAGCATTGGTGGTCGGACAGCAGAAAAAGAAGAAGAGACCAACGGAGAGAGAGAGAGAGAGAGAGAGAGACACACAGCAGTCGTCCGTACGTCTGCACGATCTGCTGCACGATCAGTGGGCATCACTGCACTGCCAGGGCTGCTGCATCTTTATCTTTCGTTTTCGTCGACTTCTTCTTCTTCGGGGGTTTCAGGAAATCCCAAGAGACGCAGACGAAGGATACAACCGTCTAATTTAGCTGCTGTCTAATGTCTTGTTTCCCCTTTCGTCCCCCGTTCGCGCCGTTCCGTCTCGGTTTCTGTTTCTGTCTCTTCGATTTTTCGACACTTCGAGGAGCGTTTCAGTTGCTTGCCTTGATCTTTTCCAAATTCGTATGATTTATAAATGGAACCGCATCAAATGACCCCCTGCTGTCGATTTATGTTAGAAGCGTCCTCCGGTTTGTGCATGCGCATGCAATTTGTTTACTCGGCTGCAGTTCAGTGCAGAGAGAAAGAGAGAGAGAGAGAGAGAGAGCATCTAGAGAAATCTCGAACCGAGAGAGACCCAATAAACTAAAGGCAGCACCAACCCAGCATCAGCAGCAACAGCAGCAAAAACCACAAAAACAACAACATCAACGGATCATTGATTTGGCTGATCGTTCTCTTGATCTTCCTTTTTGGACGGTCTCTTCGGGTCTCGGGGGACTGTTGTGTGCCTCCGTCCCAAGGGTTTCTCGATCTTCGATTATGATTTTCAAGGGGGGGCTTGGCCAAGGGACCTCGCGAGACACCCTTGTCGCCCCGCCCGCCACACCGCTGATCGGATGTAGTATTTATCGTTCTGTCGATGATAAAATATCTGCCTTGCGTTCCTTCCTTCGGTTTGGTTTCCTGCCTTGGTTTCTGGTTTCGCAGCTCTCCCTTCCTTCTGCCAGCACTCGGACCGTTCGCGCGAGGATTGCACTCGGACCGAGGACGTCGGTGGTTGGCCGATGAAGTGTGCTCGACGCTCGACAGGAGCTCGAAATGCGAATCGTTTCACCAGCAAACGATACAATCAAATTATAAACTAACGAACTTGATTGATTACCTCGCCCTGCACCGGCCCGGCTGCAACCTCGGATCAGTTGGGGCGTCGCAGTGTGGTTCGCTGTTCGATGTCTTTTTTGAATTTCATTTTCAATCATTGCGAGTCATTGATTGGGCAAGGGTTCCCGTTGGTTGTGCGTACCCTTCTCCGTTTTCGTCGGTTCGAATCGAAGGCTGATGACAGTCATTGTGCCATCGAGGGAGGACGATTGTTGTAGATGCAGCAATAATATGGAAATCTCCCCAATCAAACCGATACGCATACGACGGATGCAAATTGATCGTGAGTTGCCATTTTATTCTTTTTTTTATGTTTCATACAACACTTCGAGGTTAGGGCGCCTGTCGTACCGGAATGCCATCTTGGCTACTAAGAACTCAAGATCACGAGACGTAAATTATTCTCGTTGGACGTTTCGCACTCACGCAAACGACGCGTTTAATTTGTAAAACAGCAAGCCTTGTGGCCTGATCCGCATTCACTACCATGGCAACGGACGACTAGAAGCGTATCCGTGGCTAGGGAAATCCTTCCATAAGTCCATCCATTACTCCATAATTTGCGAACATGAGCCCCCCCCCCCGAGAGTGCGCTTCCGTGTTCTCGGGCGATTCATCAAACCCTCCCGGGGAGCTGCGCGATTACGCGACCCCGGGTTGGCCGATCGCTAACCCCTACCACAGAGGCCACTACTTTGTTGCAGGGAACGAAGCGAAGCGAAACGAAACGAAATAAAATTCACTATCCACGCGATGCGCCGCGCGATTGACCTCTTTTGCCGCGATTGTCATCGTTCGCGGTCGTGGTCGCAGTCCACGGCCATGTCCAGTGCCGTCACCGCCGTCACATTATGCGCCTGTGTCGCCGTCGTCCGATTCTTAGTATCCACATCGTGATGGATTTAATTTGTCATTCCCAATCCGGTTCCAGCATCCTGCAGCGAGGGTCCCAGCGAATAAGGGGGTCCCAGGAGGGTTTTGCGCCCCATCTATTCGTTTCACTTCATGTCCACGGTTCCCGCTCCTCGACTTGCTTCTCCTCCGGTACATTGTATCGTAAATCTGTGTAATCAAAGTTGTTTCAAAACCTTAAATCCATCACTCAATCAAACGACGACCACGACGACGACGATGGCGTGCCCTCTCTTTCGCTGACTTTCTTTCTTTCGCTTCTGTCTTTTGCTACTCCTTTCCGGGATCATCCCGTCATGGGCATTGCTGGCCAGCCTCAACTGACACGCCAAATCCACGAATGGACGCAGTTTGTCGCGACCTCACGACTCCGTGTATTCCATCCTCAAGCCCTACACGTCCATGAGTGTGTTTGTACCTCGGAACACGCGGTTACTCCGGGACCATTGTGTGCGCACGACCTGGTGGTGACGATCGGCCTTTCTGCCAGCCCTCGGCACCCGAACCCTCGCTCTCCACAGTGACACAGGGCGTGAGCCAAGGGGAGGGAACAATAATGGCAATAAAAATGATAATAATAATAACGAAGACCATAATGTGGGCTATAAACATACGCTCCTCGGATGACCGAGGATTGCCATTAGGGAGAGGGGCCCAGCTCCAGCCCATCGCACTCGTGCGAGTCCTTACACATGGCGTAACCACGGCTCCAGGATGACAGGATGATTGTTGACGTCGTCGTCGTCGTCGTCGTCGTCGTCGTGGATGCTGCGTGGTCCACTCGTTGGTCAGATCGAGTGTGAGTGAAATGGTACACGCGGTCGGACTCTTGACACGATGGCCGCGCTGGAGTGGTGGAGAGCGAGTACGAGCAGAATCAGCGGCAGCACCAGCACCAGCACCAGCACCAGAGGCAACGATCGTCGGTGAGGAGATGGTCAACTGTTACGGATGGACAGACGGAGCAAACGAGCGAGTGTGAGCGCGAAAGACCGCGAGCGTGTGCGCGCGCGCGCGCGATCGCGAGTTTGTTCTTTCATTCGCTGGGCGCTTGGTTGGGCTGGGTGAACGACCGGTCAGGGTGGATGACTCCTGGCGTCCCCAAACGTGTCCCTGGTGGCAACCCACCGTTCTCGTACCATCATCGTGTTGATGGGCCATCGCCGGTCCATCGTTTGCCATTCGGTCACTGATTCTCTGATTCTCTCTCTCTCACTTCTCTCTCTATCTCGTTCTTTCTCTCTCGCACACGTTGTCTTTCTCTTTTTCGAAGTTCTGACTGATCGCACTGGATGCGTGTCAGGGTGGTGGAGTGCGTAGTGGCCCGACTGCACTCCCGTTTATCACCGGAGGACACCCCAGAGGGGTGTGTGTTGTTGTTGATGTTGTTGTTGTGCTGTTGACCCGCTGGACGCACTGGCACACTCCCTGGATCGAGTGATGATGGTTTACGATGATGTTCCGATGATGTTCTTGCTGCCTTATGCTCGCACCCTTATGCTTCTTACGCTATTCTTTCACCTTTCACCATTCGTGATCGTGCTTTTCGGCAGCATAATAGGTGCAGCATACTCTTAGCTTACGTTGCGCATGATCATCGTGGCGCACGCGCTCTTGATCAACAATCCGGTGGCCGTGATGATGATGCTGCAACCCTCTGCGCAGTCACTGCAAACATAGACGCGCGCCTTAGCCCTTCTTATCTCCCTTTTTCTCTCTTTCTCTCTCTGTTGCTCTTCATATATTTGCTTTCGCCTTAACGCCGGGCTTCCATCTAACCGGTGCCATCTAATGTCGCGTACGTTACCGTTTGTTTGATTTCCGTTTACCTGGCCGTCCCCAAGCAGCAGCATACCGGCATTTGTTTGCCTACTGATGCTGCTTCTGCGCACCACCCAACAACGACACCCAACACCCGGCCAATGCCATAAAACATGGCAGACAAACCTGACGCGCGCCGCTTTTTTCGTAGAGATCGTTGATTAAATCTTCATTTTCTTCTCATCCACCCATCGTTCTCGTGATGCGGTTCTTCCGTTCTTTGGCTCATCAACAGTCTCTCCTCCCTATTCCCCATCAAGCACCAGTTCATTATGGTCCATGCTGATTATTGTTTCTCTTTCATTTCTTTCCCCATTTCTCCCCATCGCCAACTCCATCACGGCGTGAGTCGGTGCGTTCGTGCGTAACGCAACTGCTTTTTACAATATAAGCAAAGCCAACAACCTTCATCCCCTGACAACGAAGCAGCAGAAGGAAGGGAGGAAGCCGTAGGTTGGGGTGTTGGTTTTGAATTTTGGTTTTGTGATTCTCGCAATCTTTTTCTCTCTTTTTCTCACTGATACACAAGCACACGCGTATATCAACATAAACGAAATGCTAATGTTAGGCCAAAGACCGAGCATACGACGTTGGTGATGTAGGTTACGCGTTATGCTAATGGTCCTCCGGGAAACGGTGGAGGTTGTAGAGAATCAGTCTGAGTCCCGTGTGGTGCGTAAGCCTAGCCGGGAAGAACCTGGAATCAAGCAAGCAGTCAGTGAAAAGGCATATTGGCAAACCATAAGAACCTTCTCTCCGATTGCTTTCCCAACTTCGCCTAGCCACAAAATGGATTTCTGGACAGTCTCTACGCACATCCGTTCGTCGTGGGTCTTAGCATTTTTGCATAATTTTGCCCGTGCGTGTCATTTGGCGCTCGTAAATGGCGATTAGCGAATGGTGGTGGTGCGGACGTGAAATTCGCACGCACTTTTCACCACAATCTGCGGCTGTGCGTTTACTGATTAGCAATTCTTCGTTAGGGGTGATTTTTGGGGCACGTTTGGCCAAACGGAGTGCGAATACTAATTTCTGAGGGGTGAGCTTAATTACCCAAAACAAGCACTTAGAAGGCGATATCTATGGATGTGCTTTGTCGTTTCTTTCGATTTCGGTCTCTTCCGTTATGAGGTGCTCATGTTGTGGCATTGGAAATGGATCGAAATGGCCATTATGTTTGGGACAAACATTTGCATGGTTA
Source organism: Anopheles aquasalis (assembly GCF_943734665.1). Classification (NCBI taxonomy): domain Eukaryota; kingdom Metazoa; phylum Arthropoda; class Insecta; order Diptera; family Culicidae; genus Anopheles; species Anopheles aquasalis. The sequence goes on along the minus strand of NC_064877.1, from coordinate 22,468,918 downwards.
TTAGATTTGATTTTGATGGTGCGCTTCTCCATTTTGGCTTCAAAGAATCGATGTTAGGTTGAAGGATAGTACGATCTTATGGAGATTTTAATAAAAATATTTAAGTACCTCGATTAATGATATTTAATAGACTATTTCATTTGGAAAATGCATTAATGATTTGAAAGGATTAATATTTGAAAAATGTTTGATTGATTAGTTTGTCAAATGCATGTCCATACATAAAATAAATCCAACTACAATATCTTCCTCGCATGACGAATGATGCCATTTTGCACAGACAGTTTGTAAGGACAGACGATACATTATAGATTCAATCGTAAACGCAGCGGGACATCTACGATCACGCCAACCAACCATCCATCCTCATCCTTCTATGCTATGTTCGCCAGAGGCAAAATCCGCTGAATGAGAATGAGAGAGAACGCAAGAGACGCCAGCGAGTGGGAAGCGCAAAAGAAATGCTTAATACCAGTGAATTGTAAGGGACAACGTTGAGCGAGAAGCAATCCTAGAACATGAACTCGCTGGAACGCTCGGCTCGGAGTCTGCCAGCATAGAAGGGCCTCGGGCATCTATGCTGGCTTGATAGATGGCAAGAATGGTGGGCGGTTTGTCGTGTTGCCGTACGCGACGCACGGCGGCCAAGGTTCATTGGCCCATCATGGCCTGTGACCACAGAAATGGCGTCGCGAACGGCACCGCTCGGCTCCTCACGAGAAGTCGTTGGCCTACAATCGATCGAGAGGGATCTCGATCCTAGAGAAAAAGCCCTCGAGGGAAACAGGAGTGCGAGGTTGGGGGGACTCCTGCTCTCACTCCCGTCCTCCACGATTGGCGAGCATGGTTTAAGCAAGCGCAAGAAGCAAGAACAAGCGAAGAAGCGAAAAGAAAGAAGGAAAGAAAGACAACGAGATGTCGAGTTGGGGTAGAGGATGGTGGCCGGCGAGAAAGGGATATGCCGCGCTCGTCCCAATTCCCCCTCACGGCCCTAGCGCTCGTACCGATGATCAACATAATCGCGGGAGCTTTGACACCGCCTCTCGTGATCTCTGCGCCAAAATCCGCGGCGTGCGATGCTCTCATGTGAAGGGTCCGCATGAGTCCTCCAACGCTCTCTCTCTCTCTCCCTCTCTTTCTTCCACTTCCTCTCCATTCCCGTTATCAAGCACACCAATGGACGCCGCTACACTGTTTGACACATTGCGGAAATGGTCACTCTCTCCCATCAGCGGTCTCGGTTTAGTCCAGATGTTAATACGTTCGATCCGTTGCTAATGATCGGCGTGGCGTCAGCGTTATGCAGCGCTAGCAACAGCATCCAAATCTCCATCCAAGCATCCAAGCACACCAATCAGCAAACGACCATCAAAATCTCTGGTCGCACAGATAAAGCGAGGGATTTGCGCGATGGTTCGCTATTCTGGAAGCCCCAGAAAGCTCAGCAGTCTCGTTTATATCCTTATGATTCTCTCTTCTTCCCTTCTTCGCTGTTTTTTTTCTTTCGGCGCCCCCTCTCCCTATTGTCCAGGGGTCATTGGCTTCCCATTGACGCTCGTTCGCCCGGCTGGCTAGAACCTAGAGGAAGCGTTATCTCGCTCTGGAGCTTGTGGACAATGGTGGGCTTTGTTTCGGCGTCCGCTAAGCGACGACACAAAACCGCCGTCCAACATACTATCCACCGATACGTACGAAGAGATACGTTACCTAGCGCCAATGCGATTTCGCTTGAATTCAAACTGTTGCGCCTCCACCCAACCGAGCGTTTGTTTACAGCAAAAACATCTCTGAACGTTTTTGGGACTTTATTATGGATGCTGGTAGCCATTAAGCGGGGGGAGGGGGTGGTGCCACGATTGAATTTGAAACTAGCATGGGCTGGGCATCTGCTTTCACCGGTGGCCACACCTCGGTAGACTAAATAAACCGTTTCGGCGGGAAAAACGTTGGCGAAAACACTTTAGGTTTTTGTTTTTTTCTTCCTTTTTTTTGCAAGTGTCCTGATCAACATTCTTCGGGCCAACAACGAAAACCGAATCCGAGCGCAATTGGTGAAGGTGTTTATTTGAGCGATAAATTCTGAACTCTTTCCGAATGGCATGTCCGTTTGCGAAAGGCAGGAACATCCTTGCGCTGGCAGTAAATTAGTACGACAAACAGCCAAAGAGAAAGAGCGAACGATATTGCCGGGTTCTGGCCAACATAAATTCACTCCCGACCGTTTCGCAAGCCGCAAGGCACTTTCTTTTGTTCCAGACTGTCATAAGAAAAACGTCTTGGTCGAGGACACCGGCACAGTGGATCGTTCGAGGCTGAGAAAGTACTGTGCACTTACTGCCCCGATGCCTTTCCGAAGATTGGCTTTGTTTTCAGCAAACAACGGTCAATGCACTCTCGGCTGAGTGGGGCATCCACCGCGATTTTTTTTTTCATTTATTTGATTTCTGTTCTGCCAAGCCATCGACACACGATTGCGATTGAATGGCGCACAACATCATGTCCCAATGGCGGCCGCCGCGCTCTGATCTTAGAGCTACGTCAGTGTCCATCCGTTCCGCCCCGGTTTGAATGCTAGATGTGACCGTGCGTGCTCGCTGTCGAATCTAGCCTGATGTGACTGTGTGTTCGTGAAGAGTGGACGATGATTCGAGGCGGCGACCACCTTCTGTTAGTCGGACCGCCACGGCTAACGGTTGCAGTGCGACGGCTGCATTCTTGACCTTTTGCATTATCGGCCACCACGTTGGACGATTGGATGGTGGATCTGCACGTACCAACAGGGTGCGGCGATCGTTCGAAGACATATTTAGAATACGGAGGGTACGCGGTGTGCAAGCGGATAGTATTCAGCGCGCGTACCACCGAGCACAGCATTGGCACTGTGCCTGCGAGATGCGCACCGGCAGTGGTCGCGCATGAAGCATAAGAAAAACCCCAGCTGCCCCGTAAACTGCAGCATTTAAGCGGCTTGCCTGCAAACAGTGTGCGCCGACGGTACACTCGCGGCATACAAAGTGGCCGTTTGGTGTCGTTGGATGAGTTTGAATTTTGAATGTTCACTTTTGCGCTTTCATTCCGCTTCGTTCACCACGAAATATCATCAAACGATTTCCCGTTGGTTCTGGAAAGCATGAAATATTGTGCCCTGAAGCGACAGGAACAATCAGCGCGAGCGTAGGCTAAGGAGAAAGTGCCACGAGGCGGGATTGAGATTGTGCAAACAAGAAGTCAGTCGTGAAAGTTTGCCAACACCTGGCCTGGCACAAACACAAATGGCTGGCAATGTTACGTGGGCCACGAGAAAGTTTAGCTAACTTAGGAAGATACAACTTTCCGTTTAAACATTAGGAAGATCATACTCTGGATCTCTTCTAATTGATTTATCTGAACTAATGTCTCTCTGATCTTTGAATCTGAACATGGGACATGTAGCTCGATCAATAGTCAAGCATCTGCAATGCAGTCAACTACTCTCGGTCTTCAGTTGCCACAAACTTCCATTCAAGTAAAACCTGAATCCCTGTTCGTGCCTCCCATTCCTGTACTGCTACAAACAACCCGTTGCATCGCCCTGTTGGTAGGGTCGACGAGTTTGTGTCGCCTAACGGGAAGCAACATAAAATTAGCCGAGTAATAAAACGATATTAATGAGCCGGAGTACATTGGCACCGGCACTGGCGAGTGAATCAAGATTTTCTTTCTCAAGAGCCAGTCATGCCGCCTTGGGGCGGTGTGCGTGGGGCCGCAGTCGGTCGTCGATCGGATCGAACGCAAACGACAGATCGACAGCGAATCGACAGAAATGGTGGGGCCCTGGCAATGACAAATGAAGTAAGCACTGTTCGCGCAATGGACACCGAAAGCCAGAAGTGACAGAAAGCAACATTTGCATAGAATTGCGTGGCCTCAAAAAGACCA
>NC_064877.1:22452500-22462500 GCF_943734665.1 Anopheles aquasalis | reverse complement strand
CTACGATAATAGGTATTCGTTGACTGACAACCTCGCTCGCCTACCCTCGTCCGATCCAGGAAGAGTACGATCCACCAGCTGGTCGCCATTGTACATTGGGCTGGCACATTGCGTTTCGGAATCGGAGTTTTGGTATCGCCCTGGATGGCTAACAACACCAAGTATCAGCACACCCGGCGTGCACGGAACGATACATTTAATTTATCTTATGCTTCTGTTTTCTTTTTTCTTTTTTTTTTCTTTTTGGTACTTTTAGCATGCAAATTGATATGCACCACACACGCAAATGGGTTGCGCACGAAATGCGTTCTCGAGCGTTTTGTTTTTTGATTTGCCTGGCCCAAAAAAGCCAGCAGCTGCTGCTACTGTATCGCGCGCCGTGTCACATTCGTATTATGTAAACATTTGCTCCAACGCCCTTCGTGTTCCTTGGCATGTTTCTGGTCCTACACCACCACCGCTCCCTGTTGGTTACCCTCCCGAAGGACGCTGAAGGTTGCGGCTGAGAGCTTCGCCGAGCCCGAGCATGGGCCAAGAGAATCTTGGAGAAATTGGCTGGTTACGGATTCACGTGTAACGGTAGCCAGATGCGAATGAAGTTTGTTGTTGCAGAAGCGAGTCGAGTTCCATTGCAGTTTCATGTTGCGCTTAGCTGAACTTGAACCATGAAACGGTGGTGGCCACGGTCAGCATAATCGTACAATAAGGTTGACGGTACTTCGTCGCATTAATCACGTTCGTTATACGGATGCTGGTGCCAAAGCGGATCAAATACTTTGTCGAACAAACAAAGGTCATGACGAAGGGAACGATACCAGAACGTTTGAGTACAGAGCTGTTTACTGCAACGAATTTGCAATTTTGTGATGCGTCGTCTTTGCCAACAACAAACTTTATATCACTGAGTTTAACTCAGTAAATGATATCACAACAACCTGTTGGACTGATGGACTGCCGAGTTAAATATGTTGTTATGTTTATTCATTACATTATTTTTAAGTGTGTAAATAGATCAATATTGGCATCTAAAAATGTAACTTGTGACTTTGGGTGAAACTTCAGAAATTCAATAAATCGCGTAACAAAAAGTTGAAGGCCAACCACTTTTCTTTCCAAGTCACATGCTCTTAGACGCAGATTAGTAAAATATATTGTCTGTTTCCTCATCAATAATTCATCGACAAATGCCTATCACGCCAAGCGAACACCAGTAGCACAAGCTGCAACTGGAAATCCCGAGGACCAAGGCCTCGAGGTGATGAAACATAATCCCTCAACGCAAAAAGACATTAATGTTGTGTGGCGCGAGGGGACAACCTGCGGATGAAAAAGTGACTTAAAAAATATCAAAAAATCCAAACCAAAAAAAAAACCATAATAAACTCTACCCCAGCGAGCAGTTGAGCGAATGGTTGATTGTCTGGCGCGCACACTATGGTCCGAAGGCTGAAATTGTCTTCGCGTCGTGTCTTGAACCTGTGCGACGGTTCGGAAGATGCGTAGACGACTTCAGGAGAAGCAGCTTTTCGCAGGCGTATGCCTTGATGCCAACCAGCTTTAAGCAAATTTTTGACTTCAACCCCTCGACCCAACCATCGCTCGACGAGAGAGGAGAAGCAACAGAGATGGTCAGCCGGTGATAAAAATTAGATACGCGCGATGATGCTGTCCCCACGGCTCGCCATCACGCGGGCCCTCGACTCGTTGTGTTGCTGATTTTGTAAAAACCGCCAGTTGTTGGCTACCGGAATTCACAAAGCCGTTCGGGCGCGCGCGCGCGCGCGTCCGGACACACTCGCGCCCACTTTGCGACTTCGTTTGCATCGTTTTTGGGATTTTTTTTTCTTTTCATCTGTTTTCGCGATGATCGGTCGCTACGATCTCGCAGCGACTCCGATCTTGCCAGATAACGGTGAGGAAGGGAGGGCAGACGGGTCCAGGCGAAACGAAACGAGACACACTAGGAGACCAAGAGGGAGTTGGATTGGAAGCACGCAGGACCAAGATTCTGACGAAGTGGAGTGCCCACGGACCGTACACGCGTCTCGCGATCTTCGTTGTTCCTTTTGGGGCGTTCATAGGATTTCTTCTGCTTTTGCTATCCTTCTTTCATGTTCGTTTTCTTCGCTTTAAGAGTGCGCGCTCGCGTCTTGCAAAGCCTTGTGTCCTACGCTGGAGCTTCTTGCCGTCTCGGTTGACCGCCGCCGTACTCTTATGCTGCCTCAATTTCGCCAATTTGTGACTTGTGGTCCTTTCGAGCCACTCGCCACTCGGGATTACTCCATTCCGCTTTTTTTTCTCCTCCTCCCGGCCACCCTCTCCTCGATCGTACATCGTTTGCTTCGTCTGGCAACACTCGTGGTTCGTTTAATGTACGAAACGCTTGACAGTTGGAATGATTAGATTAATATTCAAATTTTTGCGGCACCCAACCGGGATGCCCATCCCTACAGGGTCACCATCTGGGATGCTCGGTCTGGACCCCGGTCCTGAATGCCTGGTCGAAGATCAACCACAGCACCGTAGAAGGGCAATTATGGGATGGGACGAAATCCGACCGAATGGCTTTACGCTTTAGTTGGGGTTTGCTTTCCTCATTTTTCATTTTCTTTGATTTGCCAGACCCACTGGCCCGATGATTCGGTAAAGAACCCACGACAATTCCACGATGTAGGAGACTGTGTGGCATGTGATGGATTAAGGCATCGCCGGATCGCCAAGGTGCCGCAGTACAATCGTGACAAACATTCTACACAATTCAGCATTCGGGTTTACATTGAAATCCTCACAGCGCTAATTGCGAAACAAATAGGTAGTGGCTGTGGTTCCCACGACAATTACTCTCGATGAAACGCTATAAAAGGCCCAGAAGTACCATATTATACGGTTCGTTCCGAGGTCGTATAAAATTATGAGGCGCGACCACACGCCATTTCGATAGTAGTCTTTGCTATAGTATCAGTCCACACTAATGGGGGCAGATTGATCGTTTGGTCGTAAAATTATTCACACATTTTTCCACAAGATTTATGCTGCTAATGCTCATGTCCGTCATGAACGACATGAAATCCATTTAAACCTGGAAGTGAGGTGCAAAGAACTGGCTCATCATGAGGAAGTGAGGAAGTGAAGAAGCCAAGCGGAGAACAGAAGGTAGCTATTACACGCTCCGTTAAACCGAAACCGTCCTCGCGATGGACGAGATTCATTCTTGATGATCCAGACATACAAACACACAGCGGAACGATACACTTAAAGGGCAAGATACGTTTCTGGTGGTACAAGATTCGTTTCGTAGAGCACGCTAATGTCCATTCGACAATGCACTCGCCCAGCAAAGCCTTCGAAGACTTTTCCGAAGTTGGGTGGTTTATGGACTGGCCTAGAAGGTAAGCATCAACAGATGTTTTTTGGTGAGATCGTGCACGAGATTGAAAACATATTAGCCTGGTGAGTCGTTCCACGAAGGTCGTTCGTCAATCCTCCAAGGGAGGAACGCACGAAGTGGAACGATAGCATGACACACGGAGCTATACTTATCAGTCGGATGACACGCACCGTAGCATGCAACCAACGTGTCATCAACACTGGATGACAGGGCACAATCGCAGGACTTGGGGATTCCGCGAACTGCCGTTCAGTTCCCGCCGATGTGTGACTGTTGAAGGGTAAGAATGCCTTAACCTTCACACCTGATCGACTTTACACCCGTAAGCGTAAGCCTCGCGATAGCAGAAAAGAAGCAAAGATGGAAAAAAGCCCCAAAAAGAAGGGTTTCGGAACATACCGGCTCATGTTACGGCGAACGATCGAAGAAGGAGATCAGCAGCAACAGGGGCAAACGAGATATTCATCTTTGAGAGGTTTGATTCCTGGAACTCTATTATACGCACGTCGCCGTCCTACGCCACGATGTGTCGAAGGGATCAAATTTATGACGGAGCTCACCGGTAGCCATCCGGTGGATGGGACAGACGAAGGCATAAACTGGCAGCTCCCATGCTGCTCCAGCTCTGCAAACACTGCTGACCCTTCCCTTTCCTTCCCTTTTGGTCTTTACGGTGCGAACGGATAAGGGATGCTGTGTGGACGATGGACGAGGACACAACACAAACCACTCCGTAAGCACACGCGCATACATAACTAATGATACTTTGTTTAGCGAAACACCCAATTAATCATTGGGCTGTCGTGTTTCGTTTCGTTCCGCGTGGACATCGAATCCCTTGCTGAGCGTCTACGGAGCTCCGGCTCCGGTTCGGAACACGGGTGCAAGGAAAGGATAAGACTTGCGTTTCTGGCCTCTACTGTCTCCTCTCTTCCTCCTTCATTTCGGTTGTATATTTTAGCATTCGCGACGGTTCTGCTGCGATGGCTTTCGTCTCCAAACGCATCGCAAGGCAGACACACAGTGCACACTGCGGGATACCGGTGGCTGTCGCGATCAATCCTCGTGGCGTCCTGGATGTGGATTGCGTGGAACCGTACCGGGGGAAGATTTAGGTGCGGAAGCAAACGATCACCACGGAAAGACCGCGCCACGGATCGTTTCCAGAAGCCATCTCCACGACACAGCCACGAGATCATTATCTCGTCCCTCGGGGGGATTGACAACAATGTTGCGCCCTCGACCGGGAGTGTCCAGGGTTTTTTGGCGCGAAAACGGTCCTTCGTTCTCGCTGTATGCTTACCTGGTTTTGTGCTTTTGCGGAAGTGTCGAGTACCGAGCATTGCAAGCGAACCGTACCGTGTGTTTGAAACGCACGAATCACTTCTGGCACTCGGCTCCAGATCCGCACAGGTGTGTTCTGCTCGAGAAAGGTCGAAAACCAGTAAAGGAGCAGCATCTTTGTTTTTCATTTTTAACAACCGCACGCACTCCATTGTCCTTTTCTTTCCTTTTTTTCGGAGCTTTCGAACCATAAGTGCCGTTAACGATCATTATGCTGCGTGCGACCGGCTTCGAGCGTACTTCGCGAATGGCGCGAGTGCACGATTTGGCCACAGGACAATGATCGACCGTGCTCGCCGAAATTGCAGGTTGCAAAATGCAGTTGAAACTGAAAGTGGAGTAGTGCAGCTGTTCCATTATGTCTGGCTCCTAATGGTTCTAATGCCAATTGTTTGCCTCCAAGATGTGTGTTCTGCCATGTTTTCGGGGATTATTTAGTAAATAGAGGGAGTTTTTGTTGTTTATTGTCGATGCTAATGAAATACATTTGAAAAGATTATCGTGATTTTAGCTCAGTTCATAAAAAAGAACACGATCGGTGGTTGATCATTACTCACGCTTCATTATTCCATCATTCTAATCCAACGAACCGGAAGGTATAATTTACTAGAACTGCCATAGATGATTAACGAAAAGCTGAGCTGCTGAGGCTACCGAGAAAGCGTTCGTAGAAGATGCCCTCAAAGGGAGGGAAAGAAAATCCAATTTTCCACCGGAAGCAGTGCAGCACTAGAAGCGAAACGGGAGCGTCCACAAAAAAGCAATTAATTCTAACCACCTCAGCGCCTTGATCCAACGCGTAACGCCCAGCAGGAGTGACTTTCGATATGGTTCCACCGGTGTACGATGTGCAACATCCGGATCATCCACCTTCAGCAGCACTCGGTCAGTCCATTTCACCGAGGAAGTAAAAAACCACAACCTCGCGAAAAGCTCATAATATTTTGCGCAATTTGGCGCACCTTCGCGGCATGATTTTACTCCCTTCGAGGTCGTCTTGTCCGGCGGAATGCATGAGGGAATTGAAAATTGCCTACCGTTTGCGCTACCGGAGTCCGCTGATTGCACTGGATGCGCGGTAGCCCAAAAAAGAGTCAAGAATTAGGATGTGTTCTTGGTCTTCTTGCGGTGAGCTGAATCTCTCCTTCTCCCATTCCACGGGAGAATTCATTTAACGATCCTACGTGGGTCAACTTACCGCAGGAACCTGAAGGAGTTTGCAAGGAGACCGATCAAGATCGAGGACACCACGGGGTGAGTGAGGGGTGGAAAGAGTTGATAAAAAAATGCTGAAGAGAGAGAGCAACCAAAGAGGACGTACAGATAGATCAAGCGTATCACATTTATCCTCCATGGTACGAACGGGGTGTGCTACCTCAAAGTCGCTGGATGCTGGATCCGAGAAAGTCTAACAACCACCCTACGGGAGCCTTCGCCAGGTTTTTTGGTGGCGGATTTGGAGCAAACTGAGCGAAGCTAACGAAATGATGATAATACGAAGCGAGGATTAAAACAAAACCGAGAAGCCCAGCGATAGAGTCCCCGAACGCAACCGGACGACAAGGTTCATCAAGTACCACCCCGGATGGAGGTGGCGAAGGGCGGGGGAAGATAATTATTTTCCCCGCTACTAACCACAAACACCCCGCAAGATTCACGGGAGCGAATCGCGAAAAAAATGTTCTGCTTTCCAATGGCGTCCATTCTAGCGGGGACTCTCCGTCCGGACGGACGGAAAACAGAAAAAGTGTTCGCCCTTTTTTGGTTATGCTACTCCGTCTCTAAAGAGGAGAGGAAATGGAGGAAGGAAAGGGCGCCACAAAGATTGCCCTGAGGGGTCATGATAATCGAAGATATTTTTTAATTTCTACCTCAACAGCGGAACGGCCAACGCTCGATTATCTCCCGGGAATGGCTTCGGCAGTTGCTCGATGTGGATTGGATTCGACAAAAGAAGGAACCTTGGATTTTTTTCTGATCGATTAAAATGCATCCCCTCTGGTCGAAGCAGCAGAAAAAGGCTGAACTAACAATTTCATCGCGATGCACTGGGACCAGCGTCGAATTGAGTTCACAACTTTGGTAACAACCTTGCTCGCGGTGGAAGGAAACCCGACAGGAAGGACAAATGCAGAAGAGAACAAGAAGAAGGCTATGGCTTCAGCCACCTTCTCGAGGGATCGGCCGATTTCCTTTTTTCCAAATCCGCAATTCTCGGTGCGCGATAATACCGATGTAATGCTACGGAATTGAAAAGGGGTGGTTTCCTTCCCTACTCGGTTGCGTCCAGACATGAGCAGAGGCTCAGTACAGGGTCACTGTACGGTTTGTGGCCTTCGGCGGCTTGACGCTTCCCGCTTACACCTGTACTTTGCCTTATCCCACTCGTCCCCCCTTTTTGGACGCCCAAAGGGCTCAAAGGGCTACCGGTAGGTAGTGGGCAGCCTACCAGCGTCGTAACTTATGTTTCTCGCTTGCCTCGCCTCCGTCTTCGTCTACGTGCTCACAAGGAAACCACCGGGCTGAAGATGCCTCCGGTGTTGCCGGTTTCCAGTAGCAGACGTCGGACCGAAGGCAGCCACAAATAATGGGCCCCGTAACGAACCCAGCAACTGCGCCACGGTACCTTGACCGTTGGGCTCGAGGAAATGAGGTTTCTCAAATTAACTTCTGCTTTGTGCTGTTTCGATTTCAGCCTCGCGATGCCCGTCAGTACGGTTACGTTTCGTTCCGGGTCCCGGATGGTCAGGACGAGAGGCAGCTCCGCTTGCACCGATCACACTGGATGCCGAGTTGACACCCGGGCTGGCCTACACTAGCTGGCACTTTGGCACGAACCAAAAAAAAACCGGTAGCTTAATCGAGGGTCCCTTTTGGGATGGACGCCAAGTTTGCTCGCGTGCGTTCCGTCTAGTGCCTGATGTTAATCCGCTGTGCTGAGCTGATTGCTGATCTGGTTTGGTCACGTTCGGTGAGATAAACGAAACACTAAAGCTCAGTGCCACCCAGTAGCATCCAGCCGTGCTTCTCATTCCACCCGATTCGTATCGGTCAGGAGAGCCGGGATAAAAAGGAACCAACGAGTAATGGTCAAGACGTCGGCCTTCTGAAGATTTTACTGTGATGAGATTTTGTACTTTTTCTTCCTTTGTCCTAGGTTTATCCTAGGTTGCGTGTCTATCTCTTCTGTTGGTTACGTCAGGAACTCACTTTGTATAACTGTGGCTTGACAGCTGCAACCTTAACCTTCCAGGACACAAATGTCTGGATCTTTTGACTCTTATTGATGGATTTTTAGTGGACAAAAGAAGACCAACCCTTATTCTAAGTAATAAAACATTAACAACATTTATTTATATCATAACGAATGGCATTTTTTTTATTAAAATATCCAACATGTTCGTAGGTTAAGTTGAGCAAGTTATTTTTTTAAATAAAAATCCACTCACTTGGGAGGGGAGTCCTTCCTGTGCTCCAGACACATTCAACCGAACAATGGCTACCCACTGTGCGTGATCGAGAGCATCATGCTGCAGAAGTGATGGCTTGGCGCTTCTTGATTTACGTTAAAGCGGCTCGCTCACGCCGTGCCGTGGCCACGACCGAGCGAATAAACAAACGCAAAACGGACACACCATCAGCCAGGTGGTAGCCGCTGCCCAGGACTCGCTCTCTCTCTCTCTCTCTCTCGGGCTCACTACCTACTCTTCGTTTCGATGCGTCTCTTATCGTTTTAAGGCTAGTACCGACCGACTGTTTGTGTTGCATTCGCCAACGAGCCCGCTGCTACTGTGATCTGCTTGCTGCCTGGCTGGCTGGAAATCCGCCTGGCGTCACAGAGTGACACCGCCCGTGGCCTGGATAGGCAGCATACATAACAAAAAAAACCGATGGAAAAATAATTACAAATAAAACACTTCCTCACCGCGGCTGTGACCTCACCCCATCGCTTATCCGCTCGATAGCGAGACGAGAACCGTCTGGCGGTATTTGTACAAAATTATGCAAATTCTTATTTTTATTGATTTTAAGGCGTATTAGTTTACCATTGGTCCCGCCGGTGGGGAAGGCGATGAGGAGGGCTGAGACCCCATGAAAAGGGGGGGCTTCGCGATGTGTGAAATTGATCCTTCTTCTTCCAACCGAGTACAGCAGCTCCAGCTTGGATGGTGCGCGCGAAAACAACCTTCGCCTCTCGTCTGCTTCGTGACAAACCAGACGTGCAGTGACCGAAGGTATTCGGTGATTCGGGCGCGCTTTTATGACCAGCAAACGCCAGTTAATGGTTGTCTTTCTACTACACGGGACAGTGAAAAATATATATGCAACCGAGTCGCATAAATTGCAGCCGCTCCAGTGTTACGGACTTTAAAATATGTATAATCGGTTTGGACTTAATTTTTATTTTCATTCTCGCTTTCAGCTCACCATTCCCGGAGGAGGACAATCGCAAACGAGACACAAACGCAGCAGCAGTGCAGTACGCCGATAGTGTTAGGTGTATCGCGTTTGAAAGCGACATTCGGTTGCGAATGCTGTTACAGACAGGGATTGGCTGGCGGTTTGCATTGGAATGGATGTCACCCCGGCAGCCGAAACCCACGGTATGATTGATGCAATTTATGATCCAGCCATGTTTTGGTGGTGGTTTTATGGGTGGCGGGTGGTATTGTTGATTGTTACTTTGCCCAACGCAAGCGTCTGTTGTGCTGTTGAGCAGAGTGCATCGAAGGAATTCAATTTAAATACATTGTGGCTGTGTTCTACCACTTCGCACCAAACTGTGGACGACATTTCGTTAATTAATGCCTCCCATTGTGGCAGGTTTTATGAGGTGCATAGAGGCAACAATTGTGCAACAGTTGGATGTGAGACTTCTCCAGGCGAATAGCAATTGTGTACTGTTTATTGATTTATTTGATTGGATTGCACTGAAACATGGCTGTTTGTTGGCAAGCAAATTCAAATGTATTCAAGAGTCGGTTCTACCTCGATCTTACGTAGACTGAACGTATGGTAGAATCATCTTGAAACCGGAAGTTTGTATATCATCACAGCTTATTCAATCTCACAATTGCTGACCAACTGAAACTCCCGCAATCCCGCCACTAGCTGCCTCGACGGATTACCATTACCAATCACTGCTCTTTGCGATCACCAGATGGTTACCAACCACTCGAAGTGATTGGAGAAAAAGAAACAACAAACGCCCTGCCTGACCGCATTGTTTATCTTCGCCAATTCCTGACTGGCGATAACGAAGTGGCA
>NC_064877.1:22415000-22435000 GCF_943734665.1 Anopheles aquasalis | reverse complement strand
CTTCAATTTCGATGTCCACTACGCTACGACGTATCTCTTCCTTGTCCGCTGGATCGAGATCATCGAGACCGCTCGTCGGACGAGCATCGTCGAACGAGGAAACACTGATCGGTGTCGCTGGTTCACCGATGCTCACCGGCACCGCACTTGCCTCACTTTCGCTGACATCCGCTGACCCACTCGGGGTCGGTTTCTGCTCGTGATTAGCACGCGGTAAGCTGTGCTTCGCTAGCGCCTGTAGTGCACTTTGCTTCAGTCGCTTCCGGTTAGTCATGAGTCGCTTCCGGTGATACTTCTCTCGCTGTATATCCAGCGAATCCTTACGCCGCAGGATAATTTCGGGTTCGAAGGAGAAGTCCCGCACGTACTCATCCTTGATCGGTATATGCATTGACGATCGCAGATCAGATTACGAGTAGCGGCAGTGGAAGGATGGCAGTTTTTCGGTGTTCCGTCTAAAGGTAGCCTCGGGCTGGTGATATCAGTGGAACACTTGGTAGCACAGTTGATAAGATGAGCAGTAGCTAGACACTTCATGTATTTCGTGGGAATAGAATGCTTTTCTCATTTTGCGTTTCAGCTAAAAATGTCTGCGTACAAATCACACCCTACCAGTGTTTGATGGCGATGATCGCGTAGAAAAAGACATTGAAAACATATCAAGTTTAGAATCTTCGCAACCTACATTTCAAACCATCATTTCTTAATGATACGAGCATCTCTTGATATTCAACCGTAACGAGATAACTGTAACGAATCCAATTCCTTCTGCATTAAAAGAAACGAGACATTCTGTTCGCTCACAACTGAATGCGTCATCATCGCGACACCAAGAACAAAATACAACCTTGGTGGTTCGTGACTCACCAAGTTTTCGTTTTGGCGAATGCAGTTCCGCCATAATGAATCGCGAAATGGTACGAAACGAAAAGGGATTATTCGAATCACGGACCAAATACCAAGGCCGTTCCGTTCCGTTCCGTTCCGTTGCTTTTGCCTCAATGAAATCTCGTCACTCGGTATTCGGCCTCTATAATGACCGCAAGAAAATTCGTCCTACCATCGCGATTGCAACATGGTTTTGAGTGGTGGCATAAGAACTCTAGCGCCAGCTCCTCATGCAAGTGAGCATGCTTTCTGTGCTCACGAAACTAATACCGTTGGTCGTGTGCCAAAACACGTAAAAGGCGACGGTACTACACCCGTATCTTAGCGCGTAATTTTGCATGCCACGGATGCACGCGTTGGGTGTAAACTAGTTGCTGACAGCTCTTGAGGTAGAGATCAGAATCAGCAACAACGAAGCTAATCTGTAGCCATCTGCCATCGAGGAGCACCCCGTGGAGGACAATCGTTGCGTTGTTAGTTGATGGTGAGGAGGTTAGCTACAAAAAACATCTACTAGCCGCTACAAATCATCTACGGGTAGCCTTACGACTTAACTAAGTTCAAATGCTACATGAAATCGGCAGCCATTAACGGGTGAGATCTACGCTTGCTGTAAAAATACGCCCAACCAGAAAACCGGGCCAAATGTGAACACTCTTAGCAGCAGTGATGCAAATATACCGATACAGATAGGGCGGTTATTGACAACAAACATCGGAAAGCCATCCGAAAGCCTATACTGGTGAGCGATCGCCATTGGTGAGCCTTCGCATGATGTACTGAACATTCAAATCGTTCGATCGAGCTAAACTACAGTAATGAATCGTTGCATCAAAAACACAAACCACACGGCACACGACAACTCACATAACAGCACAGTAAGTGTGCTCAAGTGTGTGCTTTGGGTACAGTTCCGTCCCCTGCTGCTTGCTAGCGACTAATTCGGGATGCTGAACACACGCAGAGACGCGACAGGATGCGTTACTATAAGGTGTGCACGTTACGATCCATTTACCACCATAAACGTTGTCCACCTCGTTACTCGTGATCCTTTTGGCACTTTTGCTCCTCGTAAGGATAGAACACAACGCGAGTTTTCACATAAAATACGGACTAGTCACAAACACTATCACCCAAGGCAAGGAGCAGCTTGCTAACGTACGATCGGGGCGACCCAAATAAACAGTCACATCACACACCAAAGAAAAGCACAGGAAACCAGACGCCCAGACATCCGGTGCATCCCAAACAACAACTCAATCACCGGCAGCAGTCCACTGGCATCAACGTGAACCACCTGACGACATCACGATCAGCAGATCCTCGCGATCGTTGCCTTTCGTAATGAACCTTGAATGCCAAGGACCTGTCACAAAAAAACCAAGTACCAGCACCAGGGGATTATGATCGCAAAACTCGCGCAGCTTTCGCTTTCAGCGCACTTGGCATCGAGAATGGTGGCGCCGTCGTTTAACGGTTGCCAACGATCAGCGATCGACGCTGTCATCAATCTGTAACAGAGTGACCATCTGCTAGGAGTCCGTAGGGACAGTCTGCACCGTATGCAACGGATGCTGCGCCAGAAACCGGAAGAGTAAGTGTCTCTTCCCTTCGGATTCCGTTCTCCGCTGGCCTTAACCTGGTAAACCGTAATAGCGATGGCATAGAGTCTGACCGAACGAACCGAAACATAAAGAGAGAGAGAGAGAGAGAGACAGACGGAGAGAGCGAGAGAGTGGGATTTATTTTTACAAACGACGAGTGGTTTCCCCCTCCGCCAATCCGTCAGCCAACCAGCCAGATAGACTAATTGTCTAGCAGGAAGAGAGGAAAACCGGGCGAGTGTGGAGGTCGCGTTCTTGAAACAAACGCGAGACGGAAAATTGTTTTCTTTTTTTTCTTGGCACCCTCCACCCTCTCCTCTCTCTCTCTCTCTCTCTCTCTCTCTCTCTCTCTCTCCCTCTCTCTCTCTCTTGCTCTCTGTCACTCTCTCTGTTGCTATTTTTTGTGTCGGACATTTGTATTGGCTGCTGTCTATTGTCCGTTCGCCTCCGTAGTTCAAATTTCACAAAATTTTAACGACCTTCGAGACGACACGGCCTCGCAGCAACAATGAACCCGACCAATGCGTTGCACAGGTCGCTTCCTGTGATCCCAAGATACAAGATCAAGATCACGCACGCACAGACCGGCCACTGGTTCCCATTTGCCCGAGGAGTATTCGCCAACGGGGAGCATCGCTTCAGGTGGATCAGCAGGCACTGTTTGGATTCTTTTGATGGATTGCACGGCATTCCAAGATTACCTTGACCTCACTCACCATCACGCACAAACACGCCCGTGTTTCGCACTCATTTCCCCCGAAACTTCCGCAAACCGCAACACCGACTGCCACTCCACTGTTCCGATGTCCGATTTCGGTGCGTCAAAATCTACGCCAGACAACGATCGCACCAGTAGCAGACAGGCAGAACGGCAGAACGCCAACCCAGGCGGAGCGCGAAAACCGAACTGTCGCGAATCGGTTCCCCGGGAATGGTCAGCCCCCGGGGAAACGATAACCGCCATCGTCGGTATCATCATCGTAGCCGCTACTCTCTGTGTGTGCTGCTGCTGCTGATGGATGGCGGCCAGGATGGTGGTCGACGGTATGGCTGAGAGCGCGGGAAAAGTTCACAATTTCCCGGCTGACCACTCGCCAACCTCCCGCCACAGCCACCATTAACAGACACACCCAAGGTTCGTGGTTGCTTCCTCGAGATCGGGATCTCGTCCCTACTGTCTCTCTTGTTTGCTGTTTCTCTCTCTCTGTCCCTGTGTATCTCAGCGTTGTGATCCATCATTTCGGGGTGGATTGACGATCGTGTGGGTGACCACAGACTAACTGACAAAACTGACTTTTTTTTTGTTTCGCACTAATCGGGAACCCCCGTGCGGCGAGACAAGCCGCGGCCACGAAGTTCACTGTCACCTGCGCCGCACCACGGCATGTGACACCCGTGCGTCTGGTGCCTCCAACCCCCTTCTTCGCCTCACCACAGTCGGGGTATTGCGACATTGCAACATGGCATCGATGCATTGTTTGAATGAAGCAGCGAGCAGCAGCAGCAGCATTGGCCGCCGTCGACGTCGTCGTCGTCGGTAGGGCTATTTCCCGCGGTTTTTCCACGCGTGCGCACGAGCGCGTACGTTGTGATGTGTGGTCAAACGTGATGCCACGTAACACCCGCGGATAAATGCACGGTTGAACGTCATGCATCCATCCCGGTGGGCAATTAGGTTGGGTAGATCGGCAAGTGCGTGGATTCCGGGCATTCCATATGCTCCCGTAGCTTCTGCGTTCTAGGACCACTTCGGAGAACTTATCTAGTATTAGCTTCAAGACCAACAAGATTTGATGTTTTTGACAAATGACTTCAACAACATCATTCCTATGTCCTTTCCTAATCCTATTCGATTTATGAAGATTTGATTAAGTTGCTTTCAAACTGTTCCAGTCACTTGACGGTCAACCCATTAGCAACACCGGAGTAATATGACGCCACCTAGGCTGTCCAACGGCTCGCAAGCACGAACAAAAAAAAAAGGTAGACGATCACTTTTAACTTCAATTTAATTAACCGCGAACACTAGACGCTTGCCGGTATAGGAGATTGATGGAGTGGAATGGACAGCCCCTCTCCCCGTTCCCGGACTCCCTCGTGATTATCGAAAGTTTACAACTTCCTGCTATTTACTGGAACGATTTATGCACTCTATGTCGCACCGTTCAATCGATCGATCATCTTCGGTCCCAGCTCCGACCATCCGGCGGCTAGCAGTAGGTACGGGGGCATGCATTCTAGTAGCATCAGCTGTTGAGTGTCGGGTGTTGTGTGTTAGTAGTGACCAACACATTATGGTACGGCCATTGGCATCGTCGTTCGACGCAATGGAACGCAATGTTAAGTTAGGGCGCATTGAGCAGGAAATAGAATGAAAAATGGCATGCTAGTCCCCGGCGGTGTTAGCAGCTGTCGTGGTAGGCTGTGAATGGTGAAACAATACTACCATTGGCGATGTTGTAACTCCACCCAGAGTTAGAGAGTTTAGAAAAATAAAACAAAATGCTAAACGGCGTCGTTTGGTCGTGTCTCGTGTCACGTGCCGCCAACGATGAAATCAAAGCGCAAACCGTCCGATTTCGTGCGGATATCAATTTCCTGCCGGGTGGTGAGTTGATGGAAGAAATTAGTGGAGGCGCCTCCATTATGGCGCAAGCGAACAAAGCGTGCAGCATGCAACACGTGCACTATCCGTTGGTTCACCAGGCCAGGCGTTGCAATACCAGGCTAGTGTCCTGCTTACAAGTGTTCGTATGTAACCATCCTCATCCGTTTCGTACGCCTCATCGCTGCTGCTGGTGGAGCTGCTGTCCTGATCGACCGTATCGCTCATACTCGGCATCGGCATCGGATAGAACGCTTGCGTGCGCTTCTTGCGCGATTTCTTCTGCCGCGGCAGGTTCTCCATCGATGCATTCAGTAGGCGCCGTTCACGGAACTCTCTTTAAGTTTAAGGAAGCCAGATGACTCTCTACTTAGATTCTCACACTAATAACACCACCGTTCGATACAGGCATGCCGTGTCGTGTTTGGGGCAAATGGTCGGAAAGCAAATTTACCTCAGAACCCGCTCGAAGCTGGCCCATTCTTCGTCGACCAGCTCTACGTTCTCCTCACCGAACTCCTCGTCGTGAAAGATGCGCTCCGTGTAGTCGGTGCTGTTGGCTCGCAGCCGCTCCAAGCCTCCGCTGGCGGCCAGATGCGCGTTTCGATCGCGCATCTTGCCGCCCCGGTCCGTGCCAGACTTGCGCCACATGTTGCCACTGACTGGCTTCGCGTTGGCGAACAATCACTATCCTTTCTGCTGAAAGTATTCAGTTCACGCTAGAGCAGCGGGCCTTAGTAGCTGGAATGTCGAAGCAGTGCACTCTCGGAACGATGACTAACTCGAAGAATGCTTTCGCCACACTTTCCACAATCGAACAAGAGGGAAATGGTCGGTCGGTGTGACGTCCGTAACGTCCGATCACTGGCTAACATCAGACAAAGGCCGAGCGCGACTGACGATCGAGCGAAGAAACCTTTAGCAAAGCAGGAACTTATTTAATTCGGTACAATTTAGCCTCATTCCCGGCACCATGATATGTGATAACCGTCACGCAGCCGGCCGGTCTGCTCGGCGGTCGCGCGGATAAGTAGAAAGATTGGCTTAACGAACGAACGAGTGGCTGAGAAAGTGGCAAAGAAGAGACCATGAATGCTTCGTGAATGCTATGCTACTATGCAAGCAGCAAACGAAATAGGTCACTTGTGCTATTGTCACCTCGGTGCAAAGCTAGTGAGTTTTCTACTTTCTTTGCGATTAAGCAGCTTTAGAACCGCAAGATGACATTTGTGTGAGAAAAATCACAAAATCTAATGGGGGGTTGCGCTTCGTTTTAGCAAAATGGAAGACACTTCTGAAAGGTCTCATGTATCGCCCGTCCTTCTGAATATGCGCTTGACAAAAAACAGGTATCATCTACAATTTTACCAACCGAACGGCCTATCCAAACCACATTTTTCAAAAAACCGTATCTGAAGGTAACTTTTAAAACCCTGCACAGAGCTGCACACAGACACGCACGCACACACACATATACACAAATTGCAGAATGAATCACACTGCACCGGCACTAAAGGGGGTTCCGTCGTGGACAAAGATCTCGAATCAACTGACCATTCGCTCGTCTACTACTCACTGCACCAGGCAAAATTGAGAAGCTGGACGATGACTTCCTTCGACCGTCCACGCTGTTCCTCTTACGAACACCGCACAACAGAAGCACGCGTGTATGTGCGAACCGGACAAACATTTAAATTGATGGATTTTAATGGGAAAATTAGTGTTTCGCAGAGGGCTAGAAGGCAAGACGGTAGCACTCAGTGCAGGTTAACGCGTCTCAGTTACGTCGGCATTTGAGCGGCCTGGCCTGCCTTACCAGTGTTCCCTCGCACACAGGAAGGGTTAGTTACCTGGACCGTGGAGTACTGGTCGGCCCACAGGAGCGGATGGTGACGCCTAGTGCGCTCCTTACGCACCGTTTCCATGTTCACCATCGTCTTCCTCAAGGTGCCGAATCTTATTTCCGGTGAGAGATCACAAAGGAACAGCTCCAAAAGGTGTGCTCTCGAATCCGGACAAACGGACCGACTGGACAGCAGCAGCACCAGGTGGTCGTTGCCGATTAGAAGTAATACTAGCTTTTAAAAGATACCGAGCGCCGAGATTCTCTTTTATAAACTTGGCTCCCCGCGAACATGTTCCAGCGAGCCGAATTTGTATTTTACCTCCGGCCCAGATAATGTGCCAATGTTATCGAACATCCAATATTAACTTAGCACCTTGGCGCACGGCTGCCTTAATTAATCCAGAATCGCGCGGATCGCGCTCGCTTGGCAATTGGAAGATCGCGACCAAGAATTGCGTCATCGCCAGGGCGTCACCATTGCGCTGATGGTCGTACCGGCATATTTTAGATCCTCCGCTATGCCGACTGCAAACGCAAATCCGGTTTTCATGTTTGTTTTGCTGTTTCATAAGCGTTTGTTTTAGGAGCGCGCTTCGCCAGCATTCGCTAAGGAACCAGACGGGACAAATTCGAACATCGTCTGTGTTTATGCATTCGCCACCGAATGGCCGGATTTGTCTGGCAAGATGGCTAGACTGTGGAGATGTGGCCAAATCACATCTCAAGTCACGCATTCGTTGCCGCCAATGCGTGGTCGCGGTACGATGTTTCTTGCGGTAGGTCATGGCAGCTCACCGGATACACGGTCAATGATCTGTTTGGCTAGCGTCGCGCGTAGATAGACAAATTAGTTGAGATAAAGTCGTAGAAGCGTTGAGATAAAGTTAACCAATCGACACATTGCAAAACATGTTGCTATGATTATTTATGTTTCTTGCAGTCTGCAACACCATAGGTCTGGTGCATTTGATAAGCAGAGTGCTGCAGAAATAATGATACGTCCATGCATTTTAATTTTTTTTTTATATAAAATTTCCACCTTCTAAACAATATTACACGTTATCAGTATTATTAGCAGCCACACATTCAGTTGCATCCTTTCCTCAGCAGCAGCACCCGTGTTGCAATTCCATTCCGAAGAGATAATTCTATTTTCGCTTATCGCTGGCGTACTCGTGCCGATGGCACCACGATGGGGCGAAGGTACCAGATTCCGATATCTAGCCAAAAAGTCAATAAAAAATATCCTCCAGCCCTTGGTAACCATCCGTGCGAAGCGAATCGTAGGGAACTCTCGCTTTTTCGCGTTAAAACCAATTTCGATTCCGGATAATCCCTTCGCCGCGAACCTTCCTGGTTTTCAATCAGAGCAGATACGGTCACGGGCCGAGGTAGCTACCTCGGTCCATCGATCACGAGCTCTAGATACCGCAACCCCCCCCCCCCCTCCCTCCCCCTCCCCCCTCCTGGCAGTGGTCGGTATTTATTGCATTTATTGCGCTCCCGGTGGCGGTATCGTTTAATGTTTGCTTTGGTGGTTTTTGAAGAAAGGGAATCCGACCATCCCATGCTTCCCATTGTGCAGTGAACGGTCTCGATTGTGCGTAATCCAGATACCGTTCACCCTAACGCCACCCATCCACTTGTTTTGGTGCCAGGTGCCATAAACTCGTTCCAGCAGCAAAGAATCAACATAAGCTTCGCGTGTTGTCGCAGGTGCTACAGTTTTTATTTGCCAACCAGCAACCAACCACCCGGCCCAGAACACCCGGCCGTTCTTGTTTGCCCAACGGAACACACGTAAGACGATCCGCCATTCTTTGGCGCACGGTGCCTGCCTTATCCGGACTCTTATGGTGGAGCAAAAAAAAAGGGAGCAACACTCGATACTGCTCGCCGTAGCAGCGTGCATTCGGGCGGTATGATAAAGCGCCTGTCGAAGCGCTGTTACAATAGGCGTTGGTGTGGTAGCTTGTCCTCTGCTTTGTGACAAGCATTTATTAAAAATCCCTTTCCTGGGGTGTCCTTAATGTGCTAGCGCTAATGCATAATCTTAGTGGCAATTAGCACACTACACACCTTATCGCGAATCTTAATCACAAGCGTATGTGTTGCCTTGTAATGGACGCCCGCCAGTGCAACTGCACGCCCGATGCGTTGCATCATTGAGGTCAACGTCAAGGCCACCGCACGAGGAGGGGCGACCAACCGATCCGAGGCCTACCGGAACCGCATGCGCGACGCAATGCGCATAATGCACAGTGGACACGTGCGGTGTCCATCGTCGGCACACACAATCGCCTCCACACGCACACGCAGAACCGTCCGCCCTGGTCAAGCCAAGCGAACCGGTTCCAAGGAGGCGAATGCCCAACGGGGTGTCGCACGTCTCGGAACGCGCGCGCACGAGTGGCCGCCCGTCCGGTTTGCGCATCGATGACCAAATGACGCGTGCGCACGCGTGCGTTCCATGGCTGCACTACTGGCGTGGCCATGTAGTGTGCGTGTATGTGTAGCCCAAGAATGCAGTCACGTGCTACTGTTGCCTCTCTCTATAGGCTTTCCACAGGGTTTCGATGCGGGAGTTGTGGGAGCAACGCATGCGCCCGAGCACCGCTCCCCCCGATACCCAACCACTTACCGTGTTTTCGTTGCTGTCCATTCCATCGCCTTTGCCCTGGTAACCGACTTCCTGTAGCAATGCCGTCGTGTACCGGTTAAGTCGACGCGGATTAAACGGGGGTTTCCCATCGATTTTCATTTTGCTTATGAAGTGATGCTGCTGGGTGATCCTTTCGCGATCCGCGGAAATCCCTGCTTGCAGCAGAACAGAAGCACAGCACAGCACAACGTCGAGCGCAACGGTTCCCTCGGGGGGCAAATAGGCGAAACCTCAGTGGGGCTCAGAACGAAAGCACCTTTCGCTCGGTACTGAGCCCCTAATTGGAGGGCTGCCAAAAATAATAAAAACCCGGAAAACGAACCTTCCACCACGCCATCCCGATACCGTGTTCGGTTTTGCGATAAAATCTCTGGCCAGGCAACGGGTAAAAGCATTTCGATGCCGATGCCTGATGGCACACGCTTCCTGATATCGTTACGCGCCGGATCGCGGCCTGCAGGTGCTGGGCAAAATTTGACAAACCCGAGTGGAGCATGGTCCATAGTGAACCAAATCGCATTGGTCGAAAGATATTGACGCCGAATCAAAAGATCCTACCGCGCGAAGATTTCTTATCGCTATTGAAATCAACGGTACTGTTATCGTAACTGGGTCGGTTAAAGAAGAGAGGACCATTAGTGGGACCTTGGTTTGTGGGAACCTTCGAGTAGCGGACAGACATCCGGTGAAGTTCAATGTGATGGTCACAGTACGAGATAGTGGACTACATTGAATTCTGTAGACAAAGGAGTAGGTGGAACTTCGAACAAAGAGAGTAATTATGCTACTTTATATTCTATACAAACGTTCAGGAGGTATGTATTTCGAGAACTGCATAAAGCTGTTTACCTTTATTAACAAGGTAAACACATTAATATCTAAACTACGACCCTGCAGAGGCCCATTTTCTAAAGATGTTTCATTTTGGATGGAACATTTAGTTATTGGAATGGAATTCTAATCTTTTTTGTTTTTGTTGCCAGCGTCTAATACGATATTTCAAATGATTTCATTGCTGGTGTGCTGAGCCAACAACAACTAACATAAACCAATGATCATTCAACATTACAATCCAATAGCGCTAGTGTCGATTGTTAAGACTTTTTAAATTTGTCACCAGAACTTTCTTTCTCGGGAAGCCGAATAACATCCTTTATTCCGTTTCCTTGTCTTCAGTGTCATGCTGTGCACCGTCGGACATCGTGCAATTAAACAAAGTTTATGAAGACTTCCGCAAGATTGCGACTACCGAATAGTAAAGCGATAAACTCATACGACCAAGTCTTGAAAGATAAGGTACCCACTATGACGACCGTCGTCTCTCTGTTAAGAAACTCGGACAATTTTTTGACATAATTTGATGTTCCACCTTGGCTGATAAGCGTTATCTCTGAATAACAAGAGGAAAAAGTATCTTTTCTTTTTGGTAACCTCTTTTCAACCCTACTTGCAAAAAAAAATCATTCATACAGAAACATCGAATAACGTCAGTGATGACTAATTAGTAGGAAGCATCAACATCTACCGACTTTGGCTCACTAGTTTGTTACACGTCTAGCTAAAAGGTACATATGTTGTAAATTTTATTGGGAGATATATTGTTGGAACTCCCTACCACGCTGCACCATTTGGTTTGTGTCGTCGGTCAGGTTGATGAACGCAGCTTACTGGTGAGCCATTCTTGATAAGCAGAACAATGGAGCACGAAGCATAGATTGTATATGGCCTACACATTATAAAGCCTCGATACCCCATTTAATGTTATCAGATATAAAGTGCTAATCTTCTAATCAACCATTCGGCAGACGGTTTGATGCGAATAATGGCGCCAAACAGTGTTTATCGGCTCAATGAACATAATCACCCCTAAGCCATTCCTGCCAGGTATTCAGGAGGACCGAAATCATGGGGAAAACGGATACGATAGCGACGCAATATACCATGCGAATATCCGTTCCCCGTGCTGCATAATAATTATCCAAGTGAGGATCACGTAAAAGTGATCATTTTATATTTCATCATTACACTACGTGAGACCCTCGAGGCTTGGCCGTGTGTTTGCGAAACGATCAAAAGACTTCTTGGCAGTTTTAAAACAATCGATACTCTTTTCCCATCTGCCCTCGCCATCGTCCTTTGCGTAGCGGTCGTCAACAACATGCCAAATCACTTAGCGTGACGGTCATATCTACGGCAAACATTAAAGGGGGCGCCAACCAGGGCACGGTACTTACCAGCGTATGTGTATACCCGAGGCCCGGTTCCTCATCGTCGCTCTGCAGCTCGGCAATAATCTGCTTCACCGGGGTAATCTTCGATGGCACCGTCAGCAGATCCATCTCGCCGCCGCTACCCGCGAAGCCAAACTTGCGGTTCTTCATCGTGACACGGGAAGAAAATCACTTATCGTTCAACAGTTTTCACAAACGTGACAACACTTTGCATATACAGCTGCTGAAGCTCATTTACTTTTCACCTTCCGTTCTTCGACCACCACTATTCGAAAGTACAAAAGTCACATAAACGCACACACAGAGATCAAAATAATAAAACAGACACCTGAAAACGAGAGAGAGAAATGAAAATACATTAGTACAATATTTGGGCAAGAACGAATCCGATGGCGAGAAACGTGTCAATAGGATAGGCCAATGGTGGTGGGCCAGAATGGCACGTGACACGCTCCGGGTGACGTAGTCCATCATCAGATGATAATGTTTGGCATAGTTAGGTGCTAATGAAACATTCAAGCTGTGACGATTAGCGACGGGATGCAACGGTTGAGCCAGTATTTCGAAACCATCTCTCCCTCTGCAGCGATACATCATGATCATTATGACACAAAGCGAATGAAGATACTGAAAAGGAACCACTTATGGCTTATTATGTTGCTAATTCACGGATAACAATTCTGCAAATTACAGCATGACTAAACAGAGCACGATGGCCATTGCTAACGATGATTCAATTTTTTAATGACTCACATCCAAAATCTCGTTTGTTATTGCAGAGTACAGTGAGGCCCCTCTCGGTGGCGCCGAGATACCAAACGATGGCATTTGAAGCGCTATAAAGTAGCTCGGGGATGTCTCCGCAATACCCGTTTTCAAAGTGATCCCTTGCAGCGATCGGAGTGGCGTTCCCCGCGGATTAGCCCCGCGGATAAACGAAAATCCCTGGAAATCCCCGCGACACGCTCTTTAGAGCAAATGGCAGGCAATCGCATTACCGGTTATGATTGTAGCGTGATCACTAACGGGTAATAAATTTTTGAAATCTATCCAGCGCCACTCAATAGCAACTCCCGGGCGCTGGCGCGTTGGATCCAGTTGATTTAATGACACGACCAACTGGTAGCTATTCCACGCCCAGGGGAATAGCCCGTAGTAATTGAATTTACGTGCAACCTTCTATTAACCCTCCATGTGATCATTAGGGTAAATTACTATATTTGGAACGGTGTTCGGGTACTCCCTATCACCCACCAACGAGCATCAGCATTAGAATCTCAAATCAGTTTGTTCGGTCAGTTGTAGGAACAACGGCGGCAATCGGACCAAGATAATAGTCCCCGCACTTCAGGCGACAAGGACGGCTATCGATTGTTTATGCTAAACAAACAGCTCGATCTCGATAGCCACCGGCGGCGTACAGATTGACGGTACAGACCTCCTTACCCCGACAGTTGTCTGATGCGCGTGCTGGCTGGCCATCGCTATGCATCTACCACAGGCAGAGCTACGAAGACGTAGCGCCTATCAATGGAAGGAGTGACAGTGGCGATCTTAATTCCTAACAACCGTTGAATGCCCGAGGCAATCGCTGGGCAGATAAGATATCGGTCGTGGGTACCGCGCACGCCCTCCTCCAACAATCAGCCACTTTAATCGTTCCTCTCTCCCTAGGCACCGTCTTGGCCAACTGAAGATGTGATGATTGATTGCATCGCACGACGAACACGAGGTGTGGATTGTGTTTCGAGAAATTTCCAATGCGAAAACCTTACACTTGGTCCACGCTACAGGCACAACCACGGACGGTGGACGTCCTTGACATTGGCACTGGTAGTCTGGACTGGCTATCGGTATGCAGAAGCGACAGTAGCAGCGGCAGCAACCGTGAGATCCTTTAAGGTACACGTTGAGATAACAATGAACGATCGCACAAGATAGATCACGTTTACACAACCAGAAGCCGGTCGATGCGGACACCGTTACACACGCTGCGAGGCATACCAAACGGTATACCGGAGGACTTTCGCTAGAAAATTCGATTTCAATTCAATCTCACTGATCGTTTCACGCGATCAATATCCAGTGGATGATCACCTCGATACCGCGATCAAGAACCGAGAGAATCGCGATCGAATAGAACCGGAAACTACGGTGAGCCCACTATAACCGCACTAAGCCACAGGCTACATCAGCTGTGCGCGCCACACTACTTACTACGTCCGTGATCGACGACGGATGACGGAGCACTCGACGACGACGACGACGACGACGGCGGCACTGACTGACTGTTTACATCGCGGGCGTACACACAGACAAACAGGCTGTGTGCCACCACTTTGCAGGCTCCAGCACCGATTGGCAAAGAGGCAAGTGTTTCGCGTGTCCCCTGCCCCATTGCGCTGGTTCCCGTGGCTTGTGTCTAGCCCGTTCAACGGGCAAGCGATATGGCCGCACCGTTGAGTTACAGGGCGGTGTGTGATTAACACATGTTAACGACACACTGGCGCGACATTCAGCTCAGCCCTGGCACATGCTACCGCCACCACAAACAAACCGACACCATCACCGACTACGGTTACGCAGAAGGCCGGAATGGGTCAATCGGCGGACTTTAGGATTTCGGTGTTACAGGTCGGGCTTGTAGTTGTTGTTGTTGTTACACTCTTCGTTGCACTCACCAACCGTGGACTGATGTCCATGATTATCGAGCAATGGTCCTGAGCTGCTGGACCGCACAAGGCAGATGACTTAACCAACCGGCATCGTGGAACGAGTGAACGATCAGCCACCAACGGTTCCGGTAGTGTGCGAAGCGATAAGCGATGATTCAAAACCAGAACGCTAGAGATGAATGCGGTGGGTGAGAAAGAAAGAGAGAACCGCGCAACCTTATCACAAACCCCGGCTTGTCTGGCACGCTAAACAGCGAGATGCGTGATGAGCGACCTCGGGTAGACTGCCGCTGCTGCTGCTGCCATGAACGGTTGAACCGGTCAACGAACGATCTCAAGCATCTCGCGGGCACAAACCACGGTAGAGCATTCTGACTCATGGACTACGAGGGAAATTCACATTCTGTTTCGGGTAAACATAATGATCGAAATTGAGCATGAAAGCGAAAGGGCTGCTAATGCGAAAGGGCATATGGACAGCTTATTCTCAGCGACGTCATCCGGTGAAGCTCTTTATTGCTCCCAGTGAGGTAGTACTTTATGGCATCACCCGTGCTCATCATGTTGGGACCGAGCTGAGGCGCTAGGGTGTCGTCTGTAAGGCCAGAGAAGATTATCATTCTAGCCCGGGCAGCAACAGTAATGTGTCTTGTAGTCCTTCGGTCGTGGCGCCACCAGCAGACTGCATTTGTTCGCTGGACAGTCTGGAGATGTTGGTGCAATTTGGTTTAGCAAAGACTGGGTTTAATCCATAAACACGGGAAACATCCGTCGTCTGTAGAGCAATTATCTTAACCCAGCTGTTGTATTTTAGCAACAAAAAAAAACTACAGACACTTTTGAACTAACGAAGACATTACAGAAATCATTTCCTTTAAATAAATAATATTCGCAACGATAATGAACCACCAATATTGTTATGATCGATTCTCGATCGATTCTTTTGGCACTACTTTTGTTCTGTTATTACCTGGTTTTTATCATACAAACAAACAAAATCGTGATTATTTTAATTTTATGAAGGATTCATAAAATTCACCTTCACGATGAGCTCGAGCGACAACAACATCGATCACCGGACCGGATCATTGCCGCGTCTCGTCCTTAATACGAACCGGTTTCCAGACAACGGTTCCACTCGATCCTGAGCGAGCGGAGTAGGAGGGAAGGTCACTTTCACACAATGTCATCGTTACACCGATGGCTAACATATCACCATATCCGATTCGATCCGTCTGTAACATCCGAAATCCGCAATCCGGAACAGGCTCGAGCCAAATATTTCCAGAATCCCAAACCAATCATCAACAGGCTATCGTCATCGAGTGAATACTTTACTCCATGAGATTAAAGTGATGGCAACAAGTGTCTATTTATGCAAAATAAAAAAAGGGACTCTGAACGATCCTCATACGTCGGCGAGCTGAACTATCGTGTTCGAATGCTGCTGGACTTGGGTGGAATTCTGCCTGATCATTCTACACTGCTATACATTATGGCACAGAGAACATGCAGCTCCGGTCCTCAATCTCTTCCCAACCTGATCACCTGATGATCCACTCAATTCCTTCTTCTACCGCCGTTGCGAATGGAAGATGAGGACAATCTGCACCCGAGGCCATCACAGTTCAGCCCCAGCAACGCGGTAATATGTTCCGCGAAAAATTCAACACATTGCGTGGCCGTGCAAACGGTTCGCGCGGAATAATAAATTAGCGCAATTAGTAGATACTCTTTGACCGCATCCGTCATAAGCGAGGGAGAGATAGAGACGGATCACCTTGAACATAATCACCAATCTGTCGTAAAACGATCGTAGGAGAATCCGGCTAGCGTTACACTTTGTCACGCATTCCCTGGCTCACCTGGTTGATCAATGATGTTGAAAGCCCATTTGAAATATTATTATGTTATATATTACTATGTTAAATAAAGAAATATTAATATGTTTAATAAAGAAATGTTTAAATTTTCTACGTAACATACATGATAAAGATAAGGAAATTGAGAGCAAAACAGCTCTAACCAGCTGAAACAATGATCGTAATTAATTACAGCAAATTAGTAATTAGCCATCTAATCTAAGCGATCATCAAACAGAATCGTGGAGCTATTCGTCTATTGTGTACCGCTGTGTTCAACCGCTGATCTTCATAGTTAACCGCGCCACGATCAATCACGCTCTAGGCTGCCTTCCCCGTATACTTCCTTGCTTAGTACACAATAGTTCCCATTTAATGTTAGTGCCTCTTACTAAACTTTCCACTAGCGAAGCAATTGATGGAACGTCTCGCGCAAACGATGAACCATTAAACCCGTTAAACCGTTTACCGTTTGTCTCATAAACGATAGCATCGGACGGTGGTTACGGTTGAGCGGAAATGGAAAGATAAAAGCCCCGACAAAGGTCACCATTTTGCTAGTGCCATTTTGTGCCGGGCGGGTGATGGAGTATCGCGATCCACCACCTTGAAAGTAATCGTCATTCTTTTCTTTCAAATACACTTCACCTAGCACTTCACGGCCGCGTGACGCAATGGAGGGTTCGACGACAACAGTGTCGGGTTGGATTGCACTTCAGCCAGTGGGTGCAGCGCTGGTCACGAAACATGATACCAATTGTCCACACGCCCCGGGGGTTGATGTTCCACCAAGGAATGTCAAAAGTGCAGACGAGTGTGAAAAGGAGTGGTTCCGATCGAGAATCCGCCTCAGTCACCCTGCCACGCGAGATAGCGGGGCAAGTTCAGTGTCACGCCGCTAACCGCGATCTAATTGCAATGTGTTCCCGTACACCACCCCGCAGGTATTGGGTGATCAGGGGACACCATGACTGCCGCTGTTACGCCGTTTGCGAGGCGTAAATTGTCCGGCCACTGCATGGTGTGCGATTGTTGGCGTTGCGGAACAAAACGGGCGTGCGAGAAGGGAAGCTTTTTAGGGGAGAAGGGAAGCCACCGTTATCGACACACCGCGTTTGCCGCTAATTAGCGCGTCGGTCGACCAGCGTGTCCGATTTTGTCACAAGGACACATTTTCAACGAAGAAGGTGCAAATTGCTTGAGAAACTGTGCGGTTCTTCTTGTCTTACCGTGTACACGCCTGATACCAACGCCGTAGAATGCTCTAGAAGCATGATCTTCTAATGCTGTAGCAAAAGGGATTACGAGGATAGTTCTGGAAGTCGATTTTGATCACACAGCGAAACGAATTCCCTCGATCCTTTAATTGATTTCACTACCTTCGGAATAATTCGTTGAAAAACACTTAGTACCAACAACGAACTTATATTGTAATGGGATCACACACCGGCGGCTAACGCACGATCCGACAACGATGTCTCAATGAAACACCAAACCGATCACGATGAAATGCAGCCGACAACTGCTGAAATCCGGCAACAACGCATCGGCCTCACCTTCCACGTTCATCGTCGTGCGCGGCGTTGAGAACGCTAACGGACTGTCCCCTCCCCAGCCTCACCTTAGCGATCGCGATCGATCACACGGTAGCAGCGGGAGACAACGATTGTGGTGCTGGCGGAGCGGCATGCGCATCTTCTTCTTGTTTGTCGCATTGCGAAGATGCCGTTGCGAAACGGTACGACGAATGACGAAGGAAGTGAAAACGACGCTAAAGATACGCTATGGCCCGAACCTGAATGGCGGACCCGCTAAGTCGGGATTTCGGGAATGGAAACTCAACATAAATATGGGCTGGGATTCCCTGGCTCGCAGCTGAGGCCGGATCCGAAACTCCAGAGGTTAGTGTTAAGAAGGGGTGCGGGAGCATTTGAAATACCGGGTCTCAATCTAAAACATGTGGTAGCGGGCCTGTCTCGAATTTCATCCTTCTGGCATGCTTTCGCCGCGGAGGTGAGCTGACATGATTGTTTGATTGTGACAACATCAATTTGTCTGCAAAGTGCCGCCAGGATGGCACGTCGGGTGGCTCACGTTTTGCGTGTGAAATGGCCGTTAGAAATGAATATGCAAACCTGGGGAACGGCCATTAACTGAACGTTTCAGAATAGATTGGAGATCTTATAATCAATCTCGAAGCGTGATCACGCGGTTCTGTCAGTCAAAAAAACTTTTACTTTCAATTACGCTGCAATCGTTTGGTTCCGTATCTCATCATCATCCTGCAGGACCAGTGGTATCTCGTGCTAATGGCTTAAAACAGCAATTCAATTAAAAAGGCAATGTTCTAAGTTTAATGATGAGCGTATGTTAAACTATTAAAAGGCCACGAACAAGATATTGGGTTGGAAGTTCAGTTACGTTTCTTCTTATTTATTTCGTTTTTCTTGCTTTTGCCCACATTCCCCTTCGGTTTGCTTAAGTTTAGGTAAATCCTTAACCTCATTTAAAAGCCCGTTTCATGTTCGAGAAGAAATTTGTTTCTTGTTTTTGTCACAATGCCACCCTTCTTCAACTACCTGGAGGGCCTATAGGCTCAAAAACAAAAACAAAAAAGTAATATAAACATGCTGATACGGTAGAAAAAGAACAAGGTAAATGATTCGCTTATTTATTACATTATTTGTTACTTTTCGTACTGCACGATTAGCTAATTTGTGTGTGTTTTCTTGCATGTTACGAGTTCACCCCTCTACTCCTCTCAACCATTTGTAATGTAAGCCAAGTTGCCATTTTCCTCTTCTTGCTTCGCTTTTCTTACGAGCTAATACACTTCCCCACCTCACTAAAATGTTACAAGACCACTCAATAATAATGTCCGGGGGTCAAATCCAGGTGTAATCGTCATGCAATCGATTTAACGTAAACTAGCTGCTATCCATCGTACTGTATTAATACCAAATAGCATCTGAGCATCATTCACTCGGTTGGCTTCGATCGTTCTTTCTGTTGCTGTTCTTTCTGAAGCAGCCGCTCTAGCGTCGGAACGGGATTAAAATTGAGGGTTGTTAGACGAACGGTATAAAACAATAGTTTTTTTTAAGGTCTGTATGAATTGTGAAACAAACGGAAAGCAAAAGGAAGATAGTGGAAACGAACTTAAATCTCAATATCGAATCAGTATTGGCCGGGTATGTCAAAATGCCTTCCTTTTTGCCTAAGACGCGCTCCCGCCCACGATCCCGATTCCTCTCTGATTGCATCATTTGCTGTCTAATTGAAGTACTTCTTGGGGAACCCACCACCGATGCCGCTGCCACCGCCCGAGCCACCGAGTGCAGCAAAGTTGCGCTGTCCGGCGAACAGCTCGATGTATCGCGAGCCCATTTTCTCCTTGTCCTTACGCATAGCCTTGATTGCATCTTCCTTGGTTTCGAAATACGCATCACCCTCGCCGGATGGGCGCTTGCGACTGTTCATCTGCACCACGCACTTGACCGGTGTGAGTGGCATGAAGAAGTCGTAAATGTCCTGTTCATCGCAGCTAAACGGCATGCCACGCAGGTGTACGCAGTAAAGGTTCGGTTCATCGCCAGCAAAATCGTTCCCGGCATAATTGTTCATGGT